>NW_028258153.1:303030-606060 GCF_053883595.1 Heterocephalus glaber
GTATTTTGGCTTTATTAATTCTAAATACTATACATATGAATCTGTTTATACTCTAACTCTTGGACCCCTCAATATTCAGAATTAGGAAGGGTAGGAGAGAAAGTGAGTGGCAATATTAACAAATATTACATTACAGAAGAACTCAGCATCTGTAGTGTCTATTGTCATATTTTACACTTGGTTTATGTTTTGCCAGCCACTGTCCATCCGTGGAAAATACCTGGACAATACTCACATCAGAAAATAAGTATCTGTAAGGCTCTAGAAAGAGAAATATCCATAGGGAATGGATTTGGGATGTCTTTTCCTCTTAATGAGTTTGCATTTGCTGGGAATTAATTTGTGTCTCACATTATGGCAGGTGCTATAAGTATCCTGAAGATGCATAAATCACTGTATTAAAAAACATAATGGACTTACAATCTGGCTTGAAAGAGAAGCTGCAAAAAAGTCAACCAATTAGTGAGTGACACAGGAGGGAGGTAGGGACTGGGACTCCAGTGCTAAGTGCCACGATGTGACCGAATGTGAAAATCATTCTACTGAATTAAAATCACGGCTGTGCTGGAATCAGCATCACACACTGATCTGGTGACATGCACAGTGTGAGATCTACACACCTTCTTTCTCCCTAGGAGCCACAGAGACTGACCTGGCAAGCCAGAATAACCCTCCAAACAAAGCTTTCTTCCTTTTCAAATCCAACATGCAGCCCCACCCTAACCCTCAGGAGAAATCAGATGGCAGGTGTGAAACCTTCTTCAGTCATCTTGACATTACATTTCCTACTAATCATCTCAGAAATGAGAAGGGATTTGTCTCTGCAGATGGCTCAAGCCCTTTACGGGAAAGGTTGCAGGTAATGGCCTCTTTTTGCTGACTGTTAGGGAAGTTCTTTTTTTTTTTAAGATATGAGCACTTACTTATTTCACAGTAAGTGAATTAAAATTTGAAATCCCTGCATGGAAGCAACCAAATTGCTTCAGTATCCACACAGTAGCCAGAGCCATTTCTAGCAGCTCTGTTACCAGTGTTCTTTTCGCTGTCTTGCTGAGAACAAGAGCAGCAGGTGCTTATCATGCATCTCCATAGCTCTATTTTCCAAACTCCACTTGCTCCTTGTAAATATTTCTCCAATTTGAATCTAATCTGAAAATTTAAGAAGTCTATTAGTGTTCAAAAAATATCCGATGAATATTTCTCTTTTAGTGAAGAGAATAGTGGGTAATGCAAACCTAAAATGGCTGACATTATGATTTATATTGCTGGTCTCCATCTTTTCCTGATGTTTTGAATTTGTATTAAGACATGGACCATAACAGGCATTTTCCAAAAGAGCACATTTCCTACATAGTGATTTCTCTTGCATCCTGATGCTACGTAAAGTCATGCAGAAAGAGAAGAAGCAAAAATGCTTTAGAGCCTTCAGGTACCAAATAGTTTACAAGTAACTAAGACCCTTGTGAAGTTTAGAATCTCTGGCTGCAACTGAGAGCAAGATAATGTGATATTCTAGAAAGATCTCAGCTTCTATACAGAGAAAAAGAATAGCTGTGCAAAATTGAAGCTTTTATTTTTCATGTTTATCTCAGGAATTTAGGCTGTTAGCCCTAATCCAACAGATTTATTATGTGAAGTTCAGTTAGATGCTTTTAAAAAGCCTAACACAGGATACAAATTCAACTTTTAAAAAGTGAATAGCTTTGCTATATACCAGTAATGAACTAGCTGAGAAAAACTAGGAAAATTATTCCATCCACAATAGTTATAAATAAATAAAAATAAATAAAATAAAATACCTGGAAACAACCTAACCAAGGAGATGAAAGACCTCTACAGTGAAAATTACAGGAAAATGAAGAAAGAAAATGAAGAAGGCACTAGAAGATGGCAAGAGTTTTCATGTTCATGGATTTGTAGAATTAATATTGTTAAAATGATCATATTACCAAAACACTGTAAATTTTCGATTTAATCCTCATCAAAATTCCAAAAACATCTTTCACTGAACTTGAAAAAATAATCCTAAAATTCATATGGAAACACAGAAGACTCAGAATAGTCAAACCAATCCAAAGCAAAAAGAGCAAGACTGGAAGTATCACAATTTCTTATTTCAAATTATACTGCAAAGCCATAGTAACAAAAACAGCATGGATGGCACTGGCACAAAAATAAACACAGACCAGGAGAAGACAATAGAGAACACAGAAACAAACCAATGCAATTACAGCCATTTGATCCCCTACAAAGGAGTCACAAATATATGTTAGAGAGAAAATAGCCTCTTTAACAAATGGTGTTGGGGAAATTGGATATCTATATGTAGATGACCAAAATCAGATCCCTATCTCTCATCCCCTATAAACATTAATTCAAAACGGATCCATGATCTATATCTAAGACCTGAAACTCTGAGACTTCTATAAGAAAACATGATGGAAACACTTGAAGGCATAGGTATACAAAAGAATTCCTGAATAAGATTCCAGTAGTACAGGAAAAAAATATCAAGAATCAATAAATAGGACTACATCAACTTTAAAAGTTTCTGCACAGCAAGAGAAACAACCATCAGAGTGAAGAGATAATCTACAGAATGGAAGAAAATCTTTACCACCTTCTCATCTGATAATATGTAAAGAACTCAAAAACTTCAACCCTTCAGAATCAAATAGTCTAATCATTAAATAGGTAAATGAATTGAATGGATACTTTTCAAAAGAAAAAATACAAATGGTCAATTAGTATATGAAAGAATGTTCAACATCTTTAGACGGTAGTAAAATGAACATCAAAACTGTATTAGGAGGGAGGCGGCCATTAGCTCCTGATGAGCTATGGTTCCACCTTGTCCCAACTTTCAAGCATCATCTTGGGGCTGCACACCTCCCTGCTTCACTGCAGCCCAGAGAGATAAAAAGGAAAAGCCACCCAGACATGGCAGACTGGAATTGCTGGGAGCTGGGCAGCAGACCGGGGAATTTAAGTCATAAACTAGAAACCTGGTTCACTCAAAGTGAACTTGCCATTTTGGCAGAGGTGCCGCCCCACCCCACCCCACTTTTTTTTTCTCTCTTGTCCCTGGGCCACTTTGCTCTCCTGAGAGAAAGGAACGAAGAGACAAACAACCACACTGGACAGCTGGCAGCTGCTCAACAGATTGAGGGAATCTATGTTGTGAAGTAGAGAATGGGTCCAGCCAAACTTTGCTCCCAGGTCCACCCAGGACCTTGACTATAAAGGGCTGGAGACACTCACTCAGCTTTGAAACCAAACAGGAGGGACAGACAAGGGGCCTTGGCTGGTGACAGGAAGGGAACACTCCCCCCCTCCTTTGCACTGGGACAGTGGACAGACACAAAAGATGCCACAGCAGCTGAGAGAGCTGTACAGGCAGGATCACAGAAGGGATATTTGGGCAAGAGACATAAGGAAGACTGCTGATTGAAGAAAGTCCCTAGATCTCAACCCCAGAAGTCACAAATTTGAAGTCCACGGGGTGAGGCTATGTTTGATGTTGTTGAGGCTGATCGTATTACTTTGGCCAAGGTGATGGAATTGTTCTGGTCAAGTGTCTCTGGTGTGCCAGGATTCTGAGATTGTTTAAGGGCCATTACAGACTCAAGGCCCAAAGGACAACTACACCTGGATGATGATAATCCGGGAAGTAGCCATTCCCTAAGGGTTCTAAACACTGGCAAAAAAGATACTAACAATAACCACTTTACAGGCAGCAATCCAGAAATAAAACCAAAAACATCAACAACAAAAAAAATAGAAATGAGAAGACACCTAAGCAAGATGCAAACCTAGATTTCCAGATCACCAAAGAGAAATCTAGGGGACAATGCAATGGAACAACCTGAAACTCAACCACCTGGACTCCCTGAACTGGCAACAAAAGAGGATCTGGAAAAAATGCAATCAAATAGTTTCTCAGTTAACAACAGAGATGGTGACCATAGTGAAAGACGTGATTAATAACTCCAGAGCAGACACATATAAAAAAGTAGAGGAGTTCAGGAACATGATGGAATTCATGAAGGCCCAGTGTAGGAAAGAAATGGAATCCATAAAACAGATTCAAGCAGATATCAAAGAGATTAAAAAGTCCATTGAACGTATACACAGCAGAATGAGCCAATGTGAGGAAAAGGTATCAGATATAGAAGACAGGATTGCAGTTAGTGACCAGGAAAAGAAATATTTCTTAAAAATATCAAGGGACCACAAGAAAACAATCCGGCAGCTACTAGATGAAGCAAAGAATAACATAAAACTGATTGGAGTCAATGAAAAAGCAGGAGATCGTGCAAATGACATTTTAAAAAACTGTTCACAGAAGTAAAGGCAGAAAACTTCACAAGTCGGGGAAAGGAACTTGACATACAGATAAGTGAGGCATATAGGACTCCAGCTAGCCATGATCAACAAAAATCCACACCTAGGCATAAAATAGTCAAGATTCCAGAAACCCAATAGAAGAGCAAAATATTGAAAGCAGTTAGAGAAAAGAAACAAGTCACATAAAAAGGAAAACCCATCAGAATCATAGCAGACTTCTCAGCACAAACCCTCAAGTCAAGAGGAGCCTGTAGTGAAGTATTTCAAGCCCTAAAGGAAAACAGCCTCCAACCCAGGTTGATGTATCCTGCAAAACTATCTTTCAAAATTGATGGAGAAATAAGATACTTTCATGATAAAGAGAACCTTAGGAACATCATGAATTCCAAACCAACACTCCAAAAATTTCTAAACAATGTCCTGGAAAAAAGACAATGAGGGTCACAACTCCATGAAGCCCAACAGAATGAATCCATCAGACAAGGCAAGAAATTAAATGTAAAGGGGAGAAAAAGAAATAAAACAGTCAACAATAGGAAAATATCATGACAAGGGTAAGTCAATACATATCAGTTGTGACCATGAAGGTCAGTGGCCTCAATTCACCAATCAAAAGAAATAGACAGGCAGAATGGGTCAAGAAGCAAGATCCAACAATATGCTGTATACAAGAAACACATTTAATGCAAAAGAAATTCATAAACTGAAAGTCAAAGGATGGAAAACAATACTGCATGCAACAAGGAACTGAAAAAAAGCAGGGATAGCTACCCTTTTTGCAGTCAAAGTTGACTTCAAACCAAAACTAATGAAGAGAGACAAAGAAGGCCACTACATCTTTGTAAAGGGAACAATCCAATAGGAAGAAATGACAGTCATAAATATATATGCACCAAATACTAGTGTATCCAACTATATAAAACAAATATTAATGGACACACAAAAAAATCACATAATTGGGCCAGGGATTTAGCTCAGTGGTTTTGCCACCTGCTGCACAAGCGCAAGGACCAGAGTTCGATCCCCAGTACCAAAAAAAAAAAATCACATAAGCACTAATACAATAGTAGCAGGGAAACTTAATACCCCACTGTCATAAATAGACTGATCAACTAGACAAAAAAATCAAAAACAAAATACTAGAACTCAATCAAACTTTTGAATAAATGGACTTAATATAGAGTGTTCCACCCCCCAAAAACCAGAATACACATTCTTCTCAGCTGCACATGGGTCATTCTCCAAAATAGACCACATGCTAGCTCATAGAACATGGTTAAGTAAATGTAAACAAATTGAAGTTATCTCTTGTATATTGTCAGGTCATAGCACAATGAAATTGGAGATTAATAGCAAAAGATTCCACAAGAACTTCACAAACACATGGAAGTTGAATAACACCCTCCTGAACAACCAATGGGTCACAGATGAAATTAAAGAAGAAATTAGACAGTTTCTACAGTTAAATGATAACGCCAGTACAACATACCAGAACCTATGGGACACAATGAAAGCAGTCCTATGAGGAAAATTCATAGCAGTCAATATTAGGAAAATAGAGTGAACTCAAATAAACAACCTAATGCTAAACCTCAAGCTCCTTGAAAAAGAAGAGCAACACAAACCCAAAGCTCATACAAGGGAGGAAATTATAAAGATCAAAGCAGAAATCAATTCAATGGAGACTAAGAGAACGATATCAGAAAAATCAATGAATCTAAGACTTGGTTCTTCAAAAGAATAAATAAAATTGATAAATCCTTAGCCAACCTTATCAAAAATAGGAAAGAAAAGCCTCAAATCCATGCAATTATGAATGCAAAGGGTAAAATTACAACAGATCCAGCAGAAATCCAGAGGATCATTAATACCTACTTGGAGAATCTATACTCCAATAAGATGGAAAACACAGAAGAAATGGGCAGATTCCTAGATACATATGAATTACCAAATTAACCAAGAAGATATAAAAATTCTGAACAACCCACTATCAATCCATGAAATTGAAAACATAATTAAAAACTTACCAATAAAGAGAAGCCCAGGTCCTGATGGCTTTACTACTGAATCCTACAAGAAATTTAGGGAAGAGTTAATGCCACTATTGCTCAAACTCAATAAAGAAATTGAAAGGGAAGCAATACTCCCAAATTCATTCCTGGAAGCAAGCATTACCTTGATCCTGAAAGCAGAGAAAGACCCAACCCAAAAAGAGAACTACAGGCCAATCTCCCTAATGCACATAGATGCAAAAATCCTCAATAACATACTGGTCAGCAGAATGCAGAAGATCATCAAGAAGTTCATACGTCCTGACCAAGTTGAATTCATCCCAGGGATGCAGGGATGGTTTAACATATGCAAATCAATACATGTAATACCTTATATTAATAGAGCCAAGGACAAAAACCATATGATTACCTGAATAGATGCAGAAAAAGTGTCTGACAAAATCCAACATGCATTTATGATAAAAACCCTACAGAAAATTGGAATAGATGGTCTTCATCTCAACCTGATAAAAGATATCTATGAAAACCAACAGCCAACATCATACTAAATGATCAAAAACTGAAATCTTTGACTCTAAAATCAGAAACAAGATAAGGATGACCACTGTCACCACTCCTGTTCAATATAGTCCTAGAAACATTAGCAACAGCAATTAGACAAGAAAGATAAAAGGAATAAGGATAGGAAAGGAAGAAATTAAACTGCATTATTTGAAGATGACATGATACTCTATATAGAAGACCCCAAAAACTCCTAGACTTAATAACCAGGTTCAGTAGAGTAGTTGGATACAAGGTCAACACTCAAAAATCAATAGCTTTGTACATGAACAACAGACTCACTGAGAGAGAAATGGGGAAATAATTCCTTTCACAATAGCATCCAAAAAAAAAAAGAAAAGAAATACCTAGGAATCAATCTAATGAAAGAAATAAAAGATCTCTACATTGAAAACTGCAGCACTTTGAAAAAAGAGATCAAAGAGGATATCAGAAAATGGAGAGACATCCCTTGTTCCTGGGTAGGAAGAACCAATACAGTGAAAATGGCCATACTTCCAAAACTGCTATATAGATTCAATGCAATGCTACTTGAAATCCCAACAGCATTTAGGAACTACAGAAAACAATCTAAAAATTAATTAAGAACCAGAAGAGATCTAGAATAGCAAAAATAATTCTAGGCAACAAAGACAAGGCAGGAGGTATTACAATCCCCAGCTTGAAACTATAGTACAAAGCAACTGTGATAAAAACACAGAACAGACCCGAGGATCAATGGAACAGATTAGAAGACACAGATACAATTCTAGACATACTCAGCCACCTCATCTTTGACAAAGGAGCCAACCACCCTCACTGGAGGAAAGATAGCTATTAATGGTAGGAAAAAATTGAGTTTCAACTTGCCAAAGATTAAAACTTGACCTATTATCTCTCACCATGCACTAAACTAAAATCAAAATATATTAAAGATCTAAATATTAAAACAGAAACACTAAACCTGCTGGAAGATAGGTTAGTTAGAACACTTAAAGACATTGACAAAGGAAAAGACTTTAGGAATAAAACCTCAGTCACATGGAAACTAGCAGAAAGAATCACTAACTGGGATCTCATCTCATTAAAATTCTTCTACACAAAAAGAGAAACCACCAACAGTGTGAAGAGACAATCTACAATCTGAGAAAAAATTTTTACCAGCTGTTCCTCAGACAAAGGTTTACTATTTAGAATATATAAAGAACTTTAAAAAATCAGACCTCCCAAATTTAAAGACCCAATCCAAAAATGGGCATCTGAAATGAACAGACATTTCTCAGATAAAGAAGTAGAAATAGCATATAAACATATGAAAAAATGTTCAACATCACTGGTCATTCAAGAGATGCAAATGAAAACAACACTGAGATTCCACCTCACCCCAGAAAGAGTGGCTGCTATCAAGAAATCAACCAATAACAAATGCTGGTGGGGTTGTGGGAAGAAAGGAACCCTTCTCCATTGTTGGTGGGAGTGTAGACTGTTGCAACCACTGTGGAAATCAGTGTGGAGATTCCTTAAAGAACTAGGATTAGAGGGCTGGGGATGTAACTCAGTGGTGCCACTGCCTGCCTCACAAGCACAAGGTCCCAAGTTTGATCCCCAGTACCACACAAAAAGAACAAGAACTAGGATTAGAGGTCCCATTTGATCCAGCTACTCCCCTGCTGGGTAACTTCTCAAAAGATTTAAAAGCATCATACCACAACGATATATGCGCACCCACGTTTATAGTGGCACAGTTTGTAACAGCTAAATCTTGGAAATAATCCAAATGACCATCAACTGGTGACTGGATAAAGAAAATGTTTTCTTTTTAAAAAACACAAAATGAAGTACTATTTAGCCATAAATAATGATAAATTAGAAGCATCTGTAGCTAAATGTATGCACATTGAGGTGATACTCTTAAATGAAATAAATAGAACACACATATGTAAATACCAAATAGTTTCTCTGGTGTGAGAAACTGCAAGGACCAAAATGTATAATAAATAATTTAAAATAGGAAGGAAAGGTCCAAAAGAGAAGGGTAAATAGGAAGGGGGATGGGGGAAGGGAAAAAAGGGAAGGAAAAAATATGAGAAAAGAAAAAAAGGAAACAAAGTTTTTGTAAATAGGGAGGGGTGGAGGGGTGGAAGGGAAGGAAGGGGAATGGGGAAAAACAAGAACCCAGATATATCATATACAGATACAATTTCCCAATCATGACTGTGATTGGGAATAATAATGTATACCTAAAAAGTACCAATAAACTTAATGGAATAAAAAATGATGTAAATACAAAAAAAAAGCTGTATTAGGAGGGCTAGGGATGTAGCTCAGTGGCACTCTGCCTTCCTCAGAAATGTAAGTTCATGAATTCAATCCCCGGTAGCAGAAAAAAGAAAAAACTGTATTAGGATTACATTTCAGCCCAGTAAGAATGGCTATCATCAACAACACAAAGAAACAATAAATTCTGGCAAGGAGAGAGGAAGGAATTCTTCTCCACCATTTCTGGGAAAATAAATCAGTACAGCTCTTATAGGAATCAGTATAGAGGCTCCTCAAATAACTGAAAAGTAGGGCTAATGTTTGAACAAGCTATACCACTCCTTGGAATTCCCTCCATTAGAAGGAAATAAAACCATCATTCTATGTTTATTACAGCATGGTCTACAATAGCCATGATATAGAAACAGCCTATGTACCCATCAACAAATGAATGAAGAAAATGTGGCAAATACACACTGTGGAGCATTATTCAGCTGTAAACAACAACAAAAAAGAATGAAATCATATCACTTGGAGGAAAATGAACAGAACTAGAGTTCAACATCCTAAGCAAAATAACCCATGTCAGAAAGACAAGTATTGCATGCTCTCTCTAACATGTGGCACCTGAACAAGATGGTATGAAAGTAGAAGGGCGACTACTACTGGACAAGAAGAGGGAGGGGAGACAGTGTAAAAGAGGGTCATGGGAGTAGGAAAAAGTTATCAATTATATCAGTAAGAGATTGTGACGTGTGTTTATCAAGATGAAAATGTATCCACTATACTTCGTCAAGTAGAGTACGGGTGACAAAAGAGTATACACAACAATGACAATTTTTTATTTTCAAAAATGAATTAGTATACAGAGACATCAAGAAATCATCTAGAATGATGTCTTCATAACTGTTTTAATCTGTCTCTACGAGTGATCTGAAGGGAATATTTTTATTTTTGTTTAAGAGTGATTTTTGACTTATGCTATTATAAGCTGTTTCTATACAAAGGAAATTAAGAATTGCTATAGATGTGTGAGGTGATAGATTTATAAATTAGCTTGATTGTAGTAATCATTTTACAATGTATATGTGTCTCAAGACATGATGCCGTATACTTTAAATGTATGTAATTTCATTTGTCAATTACATTTAATAAAAATCAACATTTTAGAGAATTGAATAAAATGCTTAATACAACATGTAATATAAAATGGTAGTATAATTAGAAATAAAATTGATATGTACTAAGTGCTAGCCATCATGTAAATGGTTTTCTCATATCATCAAACTTAACATAAAAAGAATTGTATAAGGCAAATATATCTATTAAGACTGCCAGATAAATACCAAGATGGCCCATTAAATTTGAATACAAATAAACAGACATTTTTAGTACAAGTATTGTCCCACATTTACATAAGACATACTTTTACTAACAGAAAATCATTTTTAATCTGAAATTCAAATTGAACTACTCTTCATTTTTATTTGCTAAACTGGTCAACTTTCTATATTATTCCCATATAAGACAAGACAAAGTGACACAGTGCTGAGGAGACTTCTAGGACCACAGAGCCACAAGTTGTTAAAGATATTTGACTCCATCAGAGTATCTCAGAGCCATGGCCCTGAAACTTATACAATGCTACTCTGAGCAGCAATAATGATATCAGGCTGCCTACATTCTCCTGTACCCTTAGGCAAAGTGAAAAAAAAAAAAAATCAGTCTCTGCCCTTTCCCAGTGTGGAATTCCATCCAGACTAACAGGATTTCCTTCTAAATAATACCAATGACAAAACAGGAGAGGTCAGGTTAAGTTAGTAAGTAAGCTTCTATAGCATTAATTATGTGAGTTGAATTGATTACAACCAATGAAAAAAGCAGGAGGCCTTTCACATAAAACAACTCTTTCTCTGTGACCTGATTTTCCAACATCCTGCCCCAGCCTGGAACTTATGAAGATAATCAAATACACCCAACAATGTGGTTGGTTGTTACTAAATATTAGCACCAGATTGCCCTGCCAAAAAATAATTCTGTTTATTTATCCATGAACATAGACGTGCAGTATCCTCTTTAGTTTTAAAAAGTGTTACAAGAGCCAAAACAGTTGTAAATATTTTTAATTCATGATATTGGTTTCATCCTAATCTTTTCCCAATGCTAATCACCATTCCCCGAACTTATCTGGAAATCTTTCTCAGTAGCAAAATTGAGTCTACTGGCAGATGTACTGTCTCCTCAGGATTCAGTCATTCTGTTATAGTTCAAATAAGCAATCATTGAAGAGGGAGAAAATTTTAATGATGATAGTTGAGTAGATGCGATTCTACAACTGATGAGAATGCTATAAATTCCTCTCTGGCCCTTTGCATTTGTTCTATTGACATGTAGCTTTGCTCAGTAAACCAGCTCACAGAATAGCTCCTCCTGCAGTGTTACTGCAAGCACTTTGTAGACTCCATAATGAAGAAGGTGAGTGATTAACATGGTTGTTTCCTTGACCTTGGAGGAAATATAAAATCACTGGTGTAAGGAAACAACACAGAAACTTCACCCATGGGAGCACTGCTGATTCTGTCAATTATGATTAACTGCAAATTGACAGAAAGGGAATAGATTTCCAGAAACAGCAAGAAACCATCAAATCTCGTGTTGTGGCTTGTTAAATCACAACAGGGACATGACCATTTGTTTCAGCCTCCTATATTGTATGTTCTTTTGCTTGAGGCAAAAACCACATGCTGAAGCCACCACAGATATTTCGGTCTCTCTTTTTTCCTATCATAGATAGTATGGGTTATAGTGTCTTTGTCTAAAGAACCATATGGCCTTGAGATAGCCCTTTCACCTCAGGAAGAACTTCATAAATATTGAGTAGATTTCACTATGTCTGAGAAACAAATAACATACCAAGACACAATAATATGTGTTACTCATATTCAGCCATTGACAAGGAAATCTTGGGTAGGAGATCTAAGGTCACAGGTATTCTGAAAGCTGTTCCGAGTCTTTTTTTTTAATCTGGGACAAGTCATCTAGAGAAGGTTTTCTGAAGTGTGTCTACACAGATGAAACATACGTGTATTTTCTAATCATGTATGTTGTGGATTAAATTGTGTCTCCCAAGAAGATACATTAACGTCTTAACTCCAGCACCTGTGAGTGGGAATTTATTTGGAAATGGGTTGCTTACAGATACAATTAAGATGAAATCATGCTGGTTTGAGGTAGAGTTTAAATCTAATTTCTGGCGTCCTCATAAGGAGAGGGAGTTAAAAAAGATACACACAAAAATAGGAAGGGGAGATGAAGAAGCCAGAGAGTTATATTTTGCTACAAGAGTCACAGGAAACCTCCTTGCTCCAGAAGGCAGGAAAGGACTCTTCTCTAGCAACTTCAGAAAGAGCTTGGTCCTCCCAACACCTGCACTTCAGACGTTGGTCTCTGTAAGGAGAGAGCAGATTGTGTTGCTTTAAGTCCCCCACTGTTGCTTTAATTACCCCAGAGTGGTAATTTGACACAACACTTCTGACGAACTAATATCATATGCATATACACATGTCAAATGTTTGAGAAAGATAATTTTTGACGCAGAGAATCTGTAAGAAACAGATAAACTTTATCTTCCACTTTTACATTCTGATTGAGAGACTCGGTTAACATTAGTAAAATAGCAAACCAAGGACCACAAGACAAAGCAGCATTGTGTGCCAGATTGGGTGGGACAAATTAGAACCAGCAATTACAAAAGTGTAATTTTTGATTCAATGATTAGGTCAGGGTATTTTAATACCTAAAAGGCTAAGAGCTTCCTTGACATCTTTGAATCTTATAGGGCCCCAGAAACCTATAGAGAGTTCCACTGCTCTCACAAGATGTACGTCTCACTCAACAAGAAAGACTACTGTTCCGCAAATTCCCTCTCTGCTAGAGGAAGCCAGGGATACCCAGCCCTCTTGACACCACAAAGCCTGCCCTCTATGGCCTCTGACGTCCTTGTCTGTAGAGGTTTCAGTCTGTGTGACTAATGACCACTGTCTGTTCAGTATTGGGTGCCCTGTTCTGAGCAATGTCCAGAACCCCAAGGAGGAAATCCCTTCCTCATAAATGCAGGGAAAAGGAGGAGAAAAAATAGTCAGTGGAGATCATTCATTAGGAAAACAAGACCTTTAGAATCTTTTCTTCCTCTTTCTTTTTTTTTTCCCAATTCTGGGATCAAACCCAGGTCTTTGCACGTACTAGGCAAGAATTTTATCACTGAGTTTTACTCTCAGCCATACATGGGTGCTTTTAAAAAAGATCTTGGGAAGAAAAACAGTGTTTCAATTAATTAAGAATATATAGAAGATGAAAGCACAAACATGAGAACAAAAGGAGGCACCAATTCCATGGTGGGAGTGAGCTCAAGGACCACATTACAGCTAGGAGTACAGGGTTAGCAACATGACAGAACTTGTTCACACAACCAGAGAGAGAAGGTTAGGCCAAGCCTCAGGCCAATGCATCATTTCAAACACAATTTCTAAAATAAAGATTTAGTACCCAGCCTAGACTGCTACCCAGAATTTGTAACACACACACACACACACACACACGCAATAATGCAAACTGTATGTCTGAATTATATATAATAATGAAATATGTAATGTATTACTATATCTCAACTTACTGATTTTACAAGTTTAAAAGACTGTCATTTAAAAACATTACTGTTTATTTGCCATATATAATATCATGTGCATAATATAATGTTTTTACATAGATATGTATGCACATATGTATGAGTATGTAACATGTAGATAGAGAAATAGATACACATATACGTAATGCACTTAAACGTGCAACCCTATCTGCTTTTGAGGGTACTGATCATCAGTGACGGAGTTTCAACAAAGTTTCATCTGAGCTCTGTAAAAGGTACAATGCTTTCTCAACTTGAATAATACTGCCTTGGAATTTTTATCCATGATTTAAATTTCTAACATCACAGTGATTAATTCCACTCATCTTCACTTCAGAAAGTGGAGAAAAACTTTTAACAAACACTTGAGAAATTATATACCTGGATATAAAGGACAAGAAGGGCAATCTATAAATATTTTATCTATCTTTATGTTATCTTCACCAAAGCTTGGACTTTTTTCAGACCAATGTACATTTTATAAGTAGTTTCCAGTACCAGTCTGAGTGACTGTAGCCAAATTGTCACAGAGGATATAGTTTAAATATTATGATATACTCTGATCTTTTTATCCTCCATTATAGCTAATATTTTTTTCCAATTGTCCCTACCTTTCGGAGGTTAGAATATTAATGGTATGAGAGGAGAGGCCTGACATTAATTTTTAATTGGTCTGAAAACGGAAAACTTTGTCTCCTTCACTTGCTGACATTTGCATAATGGCTTTCTTTTGTTCCTTTTTTTCCCAGATAACTGCGTTAGAATTTTTCTGTTAAATAAACAATCTTTCAGAAAGACCATTGGACCTAATTACAACCTTTGGCAAAAGAACAGTTTGTTGTAGTAAAAGAATGCCTCTTCTCCTTTACCTGCAATGTAAATTCTAGAAATTAAACTTTGAAAGTTTGGAATGCAAAATAAGTTTTATGCCAGCCAATTTAGGAATTAAATGGATAAGGGACAGAGGGAACATTTGTCAGTTTGTATCTGCTAAGGAAGTTCATGTCGTTCTCCTACTCCACAGTGGGTTGGTGCGAGAGCTTTAGAGTGAACGATGGGTGAATCTCCAGAAGAAACTTTATCCTTCTAATATCCAAGTGGATCATGCACAAATGACAAGTGTTAGAAAGCTCACCTATTTAAAAATATTCTAGTATCTGAGCCATCAGTGACTCTACTATATTTATTGTTTGATTTACCCCATTCTTAAAATTCTAAAAAGCATAATATATCTTGAAAAAAATCTATGACATCAGTTTATAGTTTACGTTATTGGTTCATTTTGTTCTTCATTTTAGATTATGTTTACTTTTGTATTGTTTTCATATTGATTTTCTCAAAACATAGAAATATTTTTTGCCTTCTGCATGTGTACATTTTTATGTATTTTGGGTTATTTTGCTTTTAAATTTTGTTCTTTTTTTAACACTAATTGCTTTGTTTTATTTTTTTCTACACTGCTCTATTTATCTGGCCCTGCCTCTTTACATAACTTTTATAAAACATTGCCAAGAAAGAGATATCTTTTGCTCTTCTATTTTACCACAGGTGAATTTCTGCCTTAATTTATTCTTATTTGTTTTTCTGCTTTCAGCATTTCTTTTTGGTAATATGTGCCATTTAATTTTTATAATTCATCATTTTCTACAGACTCCTTCACTAGAATGACCTATGCTCCTATTTTCTGTTGAGCTCTTATGTAGTTCTATATTTGTTTTATGTTTAAAAAATCCTAGCTCATTAGCATCTGCTAATATCATATTCTTCCTTCTCTTTGCTCTGTTAGGAGATAGTCATCTACCTGTTGCAATACAATCTCCTAATTATCATTTATTCATCAGTATTCAGTCAATTTCAATTGAAGTTAGTATGTTAATTCACTCTGCTTATGAATAAAGAGCATATAAATATACAACCCTGTTAAAAAAATAGTACTACAATAGAAAGATGAATGCCTCATAATTTCACTCATCTGTTGAATCTAAAAACATTGGTCTCACAGAAGTTAAGAGCAGAGTGATGGTCACAGGAAGCCTGCCAGGGAGAGCAGTGTGAAGGGATATATAGGGAAAGGTTGAGCCGTGAGAACCAGGTTACAAGAGAAGAGCAAGACTTTCTGATATGCAGGGTGACTATAGATAACATTTGTACTGTACAATTTAAAAAGCAAGAAGAAATTATTTTGCAAATTTTCACCATGGAAAATGACAAGTGTTTGAAGAGATAAATATATCTAAACTGATGTGAACATTGTGCAATGGATGTATACATTGAAACATTAGACAACACCCCACTAATATGCATAATGTTCATACTTTCACATATCCTTTAAAAATAATTTACAAAAACGTATGCCATCGGTTGGCTTTAAAATACTGAAAAAGGAAGACAATAAATGTGGAAGGAAAAGAAATACAAGATGAAGTCTGCGGAAATATACTATGTTGTATCAACATGTGATTTGTGATTTTCTTTTTGCATGTGCTTTTATAATTCAAATGATCCAACAAGCTTAAAAACACAAAGTCCTGACTTGCAAATTGCCACTATAGTTAAGAAGACATGGACTCCTTCATTGTGTAAACAGTATTCACACCTTTTGTGGGCTTGTCAAAATTAATGGCAAATCTTTCTTCATAGGATTTAAGATACTGCTATTCAAATGAAGATACTTCATCAAAGCATTACCACTTACCACAATGATTATCCTATACAATAGATTAAAGTGCTATATTACTTAAGGTTTTACTTTGCACTTAATTATAGTTTCTCCCATTTAATTACAAATTAAAGACAATAATCAAACCTCACTCTGAACCACTGTCTGAGACTAATGAATTTTCCTGTCTGTCACACAGTGAAGTTTCTCTAATCCATTTCCCCATCCCCAGTTCAGGTCAAGTGCTTTTCTTCTGTGTTCTCATAACACAGTGTCCTTCTCCTCCACAACACTTAACAGACCCGAATTATTTTAAAGATCAGTGTAATTATCATCTGAAGTCTGTTTTCCTCCTGTCCTAGGCAACATCCCATGGTGAGCATAAACCTGCACTGGTTAATGCATGCCAGCAACAGCAATAGCTCAGCATTTGTTGAAAGATTGAGGAATATACTTCGGTGTCAAATATCCAAACTCTTGCTAAGAAACCTCTATTACAGAACACCATGGAGAAATTCATAGGTGATACTTCTCTGAATTAGACAATGGATTCAAAATACATTCCACGTAACAGTGAGTACTCAACTTCAAACAGCATAACAGAGTCAGCAACTACAATATTTCATAAGTGAGTAATGTTTTGAAGAGGCTTTGGGTAAATGCTCTTAAGTAGATGAAATGAATAAGCACATTGAAAAGAAGACAAATTTTGACTTACGTCTGTTTTAGTTCATCTCAGTGACTGATGTACATGATGTATAATTAAAGATATTATCTTAAAGGAGAAGTTGTGCTGCACCTTGAAATTATCACTTTTTGAATGGTGATTCAAAAATAATGGAATACAAATCAAGACTTAGCAGATGGTCACTACAAAACCATTTTGAGAGAGATTCATTTGTTCTTTTGTATAGTTTGCAATGGGCCAAGCCGTCCGTATTCTTGATCATTTTCTCTTTCTTTTATGTTATGTGTATATGAAATCTCAATATAGATGCTTATATAGTTCACTCTACAAAGCACAGCTGTGAGATTATTGCTTACTATTGCATTAAAGAAAGAAACACAATTGAGAGGCCTGGATACAGCAAATAACTGATGAGAGCTGTGATTGTATTCCTTTTTCTCTCTTCCACATTTCTAAATGTAGTAGCAAAAAGGAGGTCATTTGCATATGTTCTGTAAGTGGAATAAGATGTTAATAATTTGTATATTTAAAACAAAGCTTAGTTTTGCTATGATTATCTTTGTTAATCAAAGCATAAGTTCATCAATTCCTGTTTGTATTGATACTCTGGTCTTTTGTAGATGGTCTCCATTCTTTAATGATTATTTTAAAAGAAAAAAAATCAATGACATTAGATTTGTGATTTTAAATATATGTAGATATGTTATTACTGAGTGATTTCCTCCATGTACAAAATATAACTCAACATCATTCCCATTTGTAGTAAGAAAGAGAAATGACAAGGAAAGGAAAGAAGAAAGAAGAGAGGAAGGAAGGGAAGTAGAGATGGGGAACAAAGGGATACACAGGAAAGAATGGAAGCAAAGAATCAAAGAAAGGAGAGAAAGGAAGATAAAAGAGGAAGGAAGGAAGGAGGAAGGAACGAAGGAAGGAGGAAGGAAAGAGGGAGGGGAGAGAGGGAAGAAGGAAAGAATGGGGGGAGGGAGGGAAGGAGGGGACAGGAAAAGCGACAGGATTTTGATACGCTTTCACATGCTAATTTAAAACTAAAGTTAGCCCTCTGCTGCTACCTGCTGACAGACTGGAGAACTACAAATGAGAAAATGGCATTGGCAATAAGAAAGTGACTATAAATGTTCATTTTGAATCCAGTACACTTCATAATTTTATTTTAAAAATACAACTGGAGTATACCTGAAGCAAAGCATTGATGTTGTTCAACAGTTAGAAAGCAATGTAAGTAACTGTTCGTGACAGACTGTAGAAACATTTAAGTATGCTTCCTCGTGTGGAGATAGACTGATACTCCAAATTAGAAGGCTGTAACTTCGCTCCTAACTGATGCCTAGCCAGGTAAAGACCCCGCAGAGAAGCTCATTTTTACCCAGAGAAAATGATAATGGGGACAGAGTACAGATAAAAAATTGTTCTACCAGAGGAAACTGGCTCTACATCCTCTTGAGGACCCAAATTTGACCAGAAGCTCTGAGAACTCATCATAATATGTAAAATACCTGAAGGTCTTGTAAAAAGGTTAAAACATCTATTGTAAAAATGGCCAGAAATTTGTTCCTCTAGAAGGAACTAGACATGTGACTTGGAGCAGAATGATTTTATCCTTTTGCAAATCTCCCTTGAGCGTCCATTCAATCAAAATTCAAGAATCACACATTCATCAGATATATGTTTAATAATATTAAGGGCATTTTAAAGGAGAGAAAGGATTTTCTGTTAGAGAAAAATGTACATACCATACTATATTTTATAATATTTTGTAACAGCCTTATAGAATATTGTTATATTATTTAATCAGGGTTGATGTTTTTCCTAGAAGCCTGAACAATAGGACACAAGGGCTTCTAGAACAGTGCAAATTAAGCATTGAGGAAAAGAGACTGTAAGAGACCTTTCAATATTTTTATGTCTTCTTCAATCTCTTCATCAGGTTTTTTGTAATTTTAATTATAAAGATCTTTCACTTATATAAATTTATTCCTAGATTTTTTTTATATCTTATTTTGAAGCAGGTTGCTTCATGATTTTTTTTCTCAGTAATCTTACTGTTGGTGCAAGAAGCGCTACTGTTTTTGTATGTTGATTTTGTGTCCTGAAACATTCCTGAATTTGTTGATCAGTTCTAATAGTCTAATAGCCTTAGGTTTCCCAATACACAGTACATCAAAAGAGAAACAGCTTCCATGTTCTTGGATCAGAAGAATTAATGTTACTAAATTTCCATTACAACTAAAAGCTATTTACAGATTCAATTCAATCTGCATCAAACCACCAATGATTTTCTTCACAGAGCTAGAAAGAATCCTAAAATTAAACAGAAGCACAAAAGCCCTTGATTAGCCAAAGCAATCTTGAAAATAAAGGACAAAGCTGGGTGTATCACAATATCTGATTTCACAACATACTACAGAGCCATAGTAACCAAAACAGCATGGTATTAGCATGAAAACACCAAGACCAATGGAATAGAAAAGAAATTCAAGAAATACACCGACATGTCAATAGCCACATAATTCTCCAGAGACACTACAAGCACACATTGGAGACAGGCCATCTTAAATAAACAGTCCTGGAAAAGCTGTATATCCTTTTGCAAAAGGTTGAATTTTGACTTCATCTCTTACCCTATACAAAAATAAACTCAAAATGGAACAGTCATGAAGATATGTTTTAGTCACTTTTTTTATCATTGGGACAAAATATCAGAAGCCCACAGTTTAAGTGAGGAGAAGATTTTTTTGAGTTATGGTTACTGTCCATGGCTGGCAGACTCAAAAGCAGAAAGGGCATGGTGGAAGGTCCTGGATAGAGGAAAAGCTGCTTGTGTCATGGTGACCAAGAAGTCAAAAGAGAAGGAAGGAACCAGGGACAGAGATACCCTTCCAGATAGGACCCCAGTGACCCGCTTCCTCTCAACAGGCCCCAGCTTCTAACAGCACATCAGCTACTGACTAATCCACAACGGCCCCATGAGTCCATCACCTTCCAAACACATGAGGCTTTGGGGGCCATTTTAGATATAAACCATAACAATGTAATACCTGGAAATACTAGAAGAAAGCATAAGGAATCTAGGGACATTGGCAAAATGTCTGCATGTTTTCTGCCAGAGCGTAACACACATGGCCTCTAGCCCAGTTGCCAGTGAAGGCCGCGTTCCCAGATGAAACCTCCTAGCTTGGCCTTTAGTGTTCACATTCTTATCAGCATTCTGTTCTTCTAAGCTCTAACCAGAACTGCCCATCAAGCTCTGCTTACAGCATTCTAGGGCTTCTTTAATTTTGCATCTCCAAATGCTCCCAAACTCTTCCTACAAACCAGTTCCAAAGGCTCCAAACCATATGGTCACATACAGTCACAACAAGAACCCCATTTCTCTGGTACCAATTTCCTATATTAGTTAGCTTTTCCACTGCTGAAATCTAATACCCAACACCCAAAACTAAATGGAGGACAGGGTTAATTTGGCTCAGAATTTCAGGGTATTCAGTACATGTTCAGCTGCCTCTAAGCAGGAAGGACATGACAGAAAAAAGATATTTCATGCATGGAAACTGAGAATCAGAACAGGGATACATCACCAGATGATAAGGGGTCAGAGAACATAAACAGTACCAACATCATACCTTCATGACCCGATCAGACACACTCAGAAGTATGCCTTACCAGTCCTCTAGGGTTTCTCAATCCAATTGAATGGGTATATTAAATTAACTGTCATAAAAATATATATTATAAGTATACAAAAATATATGGTATATCTGTTGAAATATTGCATTGCATATAAGTAAATTTAAGAAGACTATATAATTAGTAGGAAAATAAATTGAAACAAAATTGGGAGGAAAATGCAAAACTACTTTTGGGCAATGATTAGTAATTAGTGAAATATTGCCATCATATGAACATGAGAAACCAACTGATCACTGATAGTTTTATACTTCACTCTTTCTCAAAATGTTGTCTCATGCTAGCATGCTTGTATATTACATACATATATGTGTAGCCATCAGTTCAGAAGTCTGAAAAGAAGAGGCTCAGAATTCAATGTACAAGAAATTCAGAGGCTAAGGCTTACCTCAGTGCTGTACTACAATTTAATGTGAAATATACCATGACTAAATGGAATTCACCCCCCAAATGCAAAGATGTTTAACAATGAAAGCAAATGAGAATATCTTTTTATATATGTGTATAGATAGATAGAGAGGCAGGTGAGATAGATAGATAGACAGACGGACAGATAGATAGAATTTTTAAAAATACATTAGCAACATTCCTTAGTAGAACATAAATAGGTGGATTCATCTTAGAGATGACCTTTTAATCCTGTTCTAAAGTACTTTTTAAAAAAATAAAAGCAGGTACATACCTAAATATTGAAACTGTAAAATCAGCTCTTTTATATATAGGAACAATTGTAGAATATTTGGAATTAATAAATAAGGAGGACTGGCCTCTGCACCTAGAATATATAACAATCTCTACATATTAGAGAGGAAGAGACAAATTTCATTATCTATAGATGATACCATTGACCAACTAGAATATTCATATTAGCCATAAATTTGGTATCATTCACGCATGACAAATGGAAAAATCCTCTTCTTTACTCCTTGAACTCTTTTTTTTCAATCAACTATTTAAGCACTGATAGATAGACACTTCAAAAATATTTCGGTAAATTGAATGAGTAAATATTTTCATAGTGAGATCCACTCAACCAGCCCTGCAGACAATGGTCTGCAAGAAAACTTCAAATAGGCAACGATGTTTGCATTGATATGGTGGGAGTCTCTGCTACTGTCAGGGCAGTGACAGCAAAGAAGATGAGGTGAGGCAACAAATTAGGAATATTTCTTGAACATGCAGTTTTCATAGTCTGTCTTGTCCCCAGACCATGCTCTAAGGTTAATTCAAGTGCAAATGGTTGTTTGGGAAGAACAATGGAGGAGATAAGGAAAAGAAGTGAGTGAAAAATAGTGTGCTATTAAGCCAATTACTACAGTAGGCAACAAGGATGTACACTCACTTGAAAACTCATTTCAGAATTATTGCATAAGAGGAATAAGGAGTCTGGAGTATCTATGCACCCGTTTCTGAGAGTCAATAGTTAAAGGTTATTGGCGGGGTTGGATTAAGCCCCTAGAACTTCCAACCTCATCAAGTGTGGACAGAGTCTGGGGTACAGGTAGAAGACCCCCAGCACAGAGAGGCAGAGAGGACCTTCTGAGATTTGTCTGAAGCATGCTGAATGGCAGAGACATTGGAGATATGGGAGGTGTGCAAGAGTCATTAGGGATTAGTGACGGACTAGACTAGGAAGTAAGGGTAGGAGGGTATCCCAAGCACTATTCCTCAGCTGCTCTTCCAAACATTATGTGGATTCCTCCAAGATTTACGGTGAAGAACTGGTAGATCTAAAATATGATGAGGAAATGCAACAGAGAAATGGGCTCCGGTGGCTAAGCTTACATGAGATGGCCCGCCCCCAGGAAACTCCTAGAAATATCTCATTGGTACAATGTGTATGGCTAAGATTTATTGAAGTCATATGTATCTTTCAATAATCATGATTTGAGTATTATTGGAAATATGGCCTTGTTTGTAGTCACTGATAAATACCTAGAAATCAAATGACCTAATTCAAGATTACTTATGGTTCATAATTTCCAGAATGCTATAAGTAGCATAGAATACAAAGGTTAAATGTTAAGATCTATACAATCAACAGCAGCACTTATGTGTTTACAGAACTGTAACCACATTATGTGACAGTGGCCCTCAAAATTTTTTGGCTCCTCAGTAACTGAATATTACATTTGGCTAACCTAATGACCTTAATATAAAATTAAATTAAATCATTAAATTTAACACTGTCAATTGACATTCTGTTGGGTTCACCACTGAAGACAGAGGTAGTCTTGGGGGAAATGGGATGCTGTTTTATAACTTTTCAAATGAAGCAATAAAACCCGTGGGGTTGTCAACCACATCTGAACTACAAATTGTTTCTAGACAAGAGGGATTTAAACAAAGCCTCCTCCTAATAATAAAAAGCCCTGCGTTGGTTCCCAGCCATTATTTCTAAAACAACCCAATTTACATGGGAAATAAATTGTAAAAGATAATCACAGAATTTTCTAGCCCTATATTCAGCCTACCTTTGAAACACTGTTTCCAGTTATTTTCCATTTTGCTCCTTTTCAATCTATCAGCTGGCAGCTAAAATTGGCCTACAACCCCCTCTCCCAGTGGGCTTCTCTCTGACCCAATTCAGGCTCCCTGGTGAGGAAGGCACGGAAGCAAAGCCAGCACTGGGCATTTGTTTATTCTTTGTGTCTCAGCACAAATGGTGATGCCACTAGGGAGGGTCTGGGGAATAATGTGTCTTTGTTCTGGTGCGGCCCGCACACCTGCGGGGTCAGTGCCTGCATTGTTTTGTGGTTTTCTCATATGCCAGACCAGATGAGAAGGCAATTCTTGTTATTGCTTTGTGATTCAATATGCCAGCTCCTTCTTATCCACAGCAAGTGCAAGTAGGAATGTGCACTCAACACAGTGCACTTCAGAACTCTGAGCAGTTATGAATTTTTTGTTTGTTTTACATTTTATAGCAGATGTTGATTAGGAAAATTTTGGACTGCAACATTAGTCAAGTTACTGTGAGATTGCTTTCAACAGGTGCTGGTTTCACCATTATGCTATGAAAAGTTGCTTCTAACAATAAATTATTTAAAGAATTTTAATGACTTTTCCACAATTCAGCAGGACTATTATTTCCCTGGTTTCTCCCTTTATGATGGGACAAATAGAAAATTTTTAAACTATGACAAAATTATCTGGATAGCTACTATTAAAAATAAATTTAAAAGTTATTATTTACTCTTCTAAAGATGCATTATAAACTGGGCATAGTGCCACACATCTGTAATCCCAGCTCTGATGGAGGCTGAGGCAGGAGGATTGCAAGGTCAAGCTCAGTCTGGGAAACAGTGATTTAGTGAGACCTTGTCTCAAAATAAAAAATCGTAATTAAAAAGGACCTGGGCTGTAGTTCAGTGTGAAGGTCCTAGATTCAATCCCACAAAAAAAAAATTACATATTTTAGACAGTACACCAGTGTATCTGAGCACAAAATGTATTACCCAAAATAGTGTGATTTATCTTGTAGCTCGCTGAACATGAAGAGATTATAATTAATATGCTGAACAAATTAGTGGTAAATAATTAAGAATTCAGCATTACTGTATTTCTGTGGGTGATAATATAGTGTTCCACAAATCCACTGTGATTATGACACCGGATACAGCGTAGAATTCCAGAGGGATTATACAAGAAGAATTTTCTCAATCTTATCAACAGTCAAAAATTACAGTGGCTCAGCAAACAGACATGAGATACAGTCTTATCCACTCCTAGATTCTGAACAATACCTTTATGAGCTTGATTTTTATGCTATAAGTTGCTCACCCCTCGGGGGAATTGAGAATTAATAGTTGTCATATTTTTGTCAATTTGGAAGACACACCAGGAAATACAGCATCCCATAATCGGGCATTGACTGCCAAAATTTATACTGAGCATTTCATAAACAATAAAACATCTATTTCATTTGTACCACTGTTGGATAATCTCAAGCCTTAGGCGCTTTTGCATCAACAGATGTGACAGAAATTAAATTTCAGCAGCCTTTGAAACCAAAATACTCCTTTTTATTTGTACAAATTCCTCCAATGTAAGTCTATGATTCCGTATTAACATTTTGAAAAATAGCTAGTAATTACTGAAAACAATTATTTGATGTTTTTAAGGACATTAATACCTATGATACTACTTTATTTGGAATTACTCTCTTTGTACCATTCCAAAGGAAATAATCTCCATAAAATGCAGGTTAATATAGCAGCACGGCACAGGTGTGGTATCAAACAGCAAAGTTTAGTTCTGGGCTCTCATATTTAACAAGGTTTATCCTTGGAAAAAATTGCTTAAACTTTCAGAACATTCAAACCACTTTCTTTCTAATCGGTTTTAAATGCTTAACAGGTTTAAGAGCGTGGCTGAATAATAATAATATGTAAGAAATATACTGAAAGCATATAACCCCTAAAAGGTAAAGAGTGACAGTAATCTAAATGGACAGTGGACACGTGCTGGCACCTCTGCACCTGATGACCAGAGAAGGTTGCCATGGGAACCAGCAGTGCAATTATGAAAGGCAGACCCTGCCCTGAACAGTAACCTAGAAGGCAGAAGTGAGAACAGAGTTGGTGAGAATAGAGACAGCTAAACGTGTCTGCACAATTGCATTGAAAGAAAAGGAGAGGGCATCTTGGTGAGCTCATGATGGTGACTTAATGCAAAAATGATTTAGGGTCTTACTATTGATGGGCTAGAGGGACAGGAGCTGTGGGCACCAAAAGTGGTGAACTGACGGGACAGGAAGGGAAAGTGGCACTGCATGGAGGCCAACCACACGACCGGAAGAAGGTAGTTGAGGAAGGACTGGAGCTGGAATTCATGATCTCTCTGTGCTCCACTGCTGGATTTCAGAAACAAAGATTTCCCATATCCGGTTTTAATGGTTCTCTCATTGTATGGTGCAGCACCCTGTTCCTGACCACACTCTGGCGTTCTGTAAAGGCCTATCAATCAACTAATTTCATGCTAGTTTTGTATTAATTACCCTCGAGGACTAATGAGCAGGGGTGATAAGTGGTTGGCACAGGTAGAGAGGTCTGCAGAAAACCGGATCAGCAGGAAGACACAGTGATGAGATGGCCAGGTGCCATCAGAGGCCAGGTGCCATCAGAGGCCAGGACCGCCTGGGAATTGACATTCAGTGTGGCCAACCACAAACATGATGTGAGAGCTCAAACATAAAATTCTCCAGCAATTGTGTAAAGAAGACTGAATTTCTTCTATTTATATCAGAGTGAGACTCGTCATTTTTTACATTAAAAGGAAAGAAAATCCCCAGTTTTGTACATTAAAAAGAAACAACATGCAAACTTGAGCATGTCCAAGTTATATAGCATTAGCAAATTTAAATTTTTTGAAAAATGATATAGTTCAAAAATTAGAAACCAAGAAAATGCGATGAAGTGAGTGATCTCTATCCAAGAATTGTTTTTCCAGGGTTAATAACCTACTTACAAGAAAATTACACAGAATGAGAAAGAAAAGGGAATCCACCAAGTTATATTGAGCCTCTTTTCCGTGCCAAGCCTTTTAGGATTATTTTATTCATTCATACCACAGATGTACAATTTCTATCATATCACAATGCTCTAAGGCAGTGGTAGGTTTCATGATCTCCCTCAGTGATCAGTCAGTGGTCACAGAGCTGGATGAAAACCTGGGTCCCTCTCACTGACTTCCCTGTGTGGTCCACAGCTATCTAGCACCTTCCCAAGTCAGCAATTCAAGACAGCTGCCTGGGATCCTCACAAATACACACAGATACTTTTAATCTATTACAGTTGCTCCTAGAGAAGAATGAGAGTCTAAATTCATTTAGCCAACCTTATTTCTCCAGCAGTTACTAAGATCACTGATTTAAGAAGCGTAATAAGTTTTCCAATTTAAAAATCATGCTTCATCATTACCAAATGCATTAGAACATATTTATTAATATCTGAATCACCCATAGTAATGATAATATTTATTGGATTTTCATTAAGTGTCACATCATTTTATTAAGTGCTTTATACAGATTAAACCTTTTAATGCTCAAAAATCCCATGAGGTCAGAAGTGTAATATTCTAGATTTAAGGACACTGAGGCTTAAAGGGGTTAAGTAATTTGCCCAAGGTCATACTGATAATAAGAGTCACACTCAGATCCAGGCAGTCCAAGTGGAGAGCTCACACTCCTCATTAACCTGCTGTAATACCTTGCACAGAAAACTTTACTGGTGCTGGACAATTTCTCTTCAATGGAGCAAAATCTACACCACACAGAAGAAAAATCATATTCATGTTTTGTAGATATTCACAGAAACAAAAGGAGCAAAAGAAGAGATTGTAAGGGACCTGAGCTGCCAGGGATGAGCCCTTCTCTGCACCACCTACACCCCTAGCTCACCAGCCACCATGATTCTTTGGATGAAGGCAAGAAGACAATAGAGATTAATTAGCCCAAGATCACCTATCCGAGCCAGGTCTCTTGATTTTCAATGCAACAGAACTCCCCAGGTTACATAACTCAATATCGCATTAGGCTACATCCCTACAAAAATCCAAATGGTAGGTTGAGTCTTCAGAGTTGCCCCCTTCTGAAAATATCTTTGTTTTAGAGAAAGTTCCAGCAACCCTCCCTTTAGAAAGACTTGTCAGTGAAATTCTTGATTGATGGGGTCTTGATTTTTCTACATACTTAGTAATTACTATCTTGATTTTAGATCTGGACTTGCTCATGAAAATGAATACAAAGGTTCTTTTCTTTTCTTTTCCCCAGAGGTGTGATTTTGTGACTCCAGACATCATTATCAACCCTGTGAAGATTTAAACAGTGTTATTGTGTTGAGAAAGAGAAAATTCCCTCACAATCACACACTCACCTCTAACTGGAATGCTAACTAGAAAATTTGATTGAAAATCTCCTCATAATACTTCATAAATTGGCACTGAATTTTTGCTGCAAATACACTTTTTACATATAAAATATAAATCTCAGAGTGCATCATCTAGAGTCTGAGTCATGGAGCCTGACTCTTTTCATTGAGGATTCATCAAAGTTGTTAAAGTTGAGGTTGTCTGCCAGAGCTTCTGCATGTGTAATATAACACAACCACAAGAATGACTGTAGATATTAGTGATATCCAAACCCAAAAACCTTTACATTATATATCATTGAATCATACATTTCTTAGCACATTGCAATCCAC
The DNA here is from genome assembly GCF_053883595.1 of Heterocephalus glaber. Classification (NCBI taxonomy): domain Eukaryota; kingdom Metazoa; phylum Chordata; class Mammalia; order Rodentia; family Bathyergidae; genus Heterocephalus; species Heterocephalus glaber. Next base: position 331,127 of record NW_028258153.1, read on the forward strand.
ACAGGAGAGAAAATATGCATTAAGTAAAGAATAAAATGTCCTCAGTTTACTAAAGATATTTATTTCCTTTTTAGAGAGAACAAAAGGTAAACAAACAAGTAGTACCAAACACAGTCTAATATTAGAATGATGAAGAGTGCTAATTATAATTAACATTTTTGTGGTACTAGAGATTGAACCCAAGGCCTTTGAACTGAACTACATTCCCAGCCCTTTTTATTGTTTTAAATTTTTGGATACAGCTCTTTTTTAGGATTATAATAAAGATTAAAATATTTTATTTTATTTACTAAGTTCATTGGTACATTTTAGGTATACATTATGATCACACTTGTTATTGGAAATTTGTACCTGTACATGATATATCTTAGTTCTTTTTTTTTTCCTTAATTCTTTTATTGGTACATTTTAGGTATATAATATGTTTACATTTATCATTGGGTGCTTGTACCTGTACATGATGTATCTTGGTTTTTCCCCATTACTTGTGCGCCCTTCACCCCTTCCACCCTTCCCTGTTTACAGACTTCATTTCCATTTTTTTTCTTTTCTCAAACATTTTCCTTTCCTTTCTGTCCTTTCCCCTTCCCTCCCACCACCCCTACCCCTTTGGACCTTTTCCTATTTCAAAGTGTCAAGTATTCATTATTAATCCTTTTAATCCTTATTTAAACTTTTAGTTTCTCACGCTAGAAAAACTATTCAGTAGTTACACATGTGTGTGCTATTTATTTCACTTAAGAACATAGCCTCGATATGCATCCATTTAGCTATAAATGACTCTAGTTTCTTGTTCTTTATGACTGAGTAGTACTCCATTTTATAAAAAAAACACATCTTCTTTATCCAGTTTCCAGTTGATGGGCTGTTTCCAAGTTATTACAGACTGTGCCACTATAAACATGGGTGCACATATATTGCTGTGGTATGATTCTTTTAATTCTTCTGGGAAGATACCCAGCAGGGGAATAGCTAGATCAAATGGGACCTCTAGCCCTCGTTCTTTGAGATATCTCCACACTGATTTCCATAGTGGTTACACCAGTCTGCACTCCAACCAACAATGGAGAAGGGTTCCTCTTTCCCTACACCCCTGACAGCATTTGTTATTGGTTGATTTCTTGATAGCAGCCATTCTTTCTGGGGTGAGATGGAATCTCAGTGTTGTTTTCATCTGCCTCTCTCTAACGACGAGTGATGTTGAACATTTTTTCATATATTTATCTGCTGCTTTTACTTCTTTGTCTGAGAAATGTCTGTTCATTTCAGATGACCATTTTTGAATTGGGTCTTTGAATTTGGGGTGTCTGATTTTTTTCAGTTCTTTATATATTCTAAATAGTAGTCCTTTGTCTGAGGTACAGGTGCTAAAAACTTTTTCCCATATTATAGGTTGTCTCCTAGCTCTGTTGTTGGTTTCTCTTGCAGTGCAGAAGCTTTTCAGTAAGATGAGATCCCAGTCGTTGATTCTTTCTGCTAGTTCTTGTGCTACTGAGGTTTAGTTCATAAAGTCTTTTCCTATGCTAATGTCTTCAAGAGTTCTACCTAACTTATCTTCCAGCAAGTTTAGCATTTCTGTCTTAATACTTAGATCTTTAATTCACTTTGATCTTAGTTTATTGCATGGTTATAGGTATGGGTCTACTTTTAATCTTTGGCCGGTTGAAATCCAGTTTTTTCAACACCATTTATGAAAGAGGCTATCTTTCCTCCAGTGAGAGTGGTTGGCTCCTTTGCCAAAGATGAGGTGGCTGAGTATGTCTGAAGTTGTTTCTGCATCTTCTAATCTATTCCACTGATCCTTGGGTCTGTTTCTTTGCCAGTACCATGCTGTTTTTTATCATAGTTGCTTTGTACTATAGTTTCAAGTTGGGGATTGTGATACCCTCAGCCTTGTCTCTGTTGCCTAGAATTGCTTTTGCTATTCTAGGTCTCTTCTGGTTCCAAATGAATTTTTGGATTGTTTTCTCTAGTTCTGTGAAATATATTATTGGAATTTTAATCGGCATTGCATTGAAACTATATAGCAGTTTTGGAAGTATGGCCATTTTCACTGTATTTGTTCTTCCTACCCAGGAACAATGGATGTCTTTCCATTTGCTTATATCCTCCTCGATCTCCTTTTTCAGAGTGCTATACTTTTCAGTGTAGAGGTCTTTTCCTTCCTTTGTTAGATTGATGCCTAGATATTTTTTTTTTGGATGCTATTGTAAAAGGAATTGTTTCCCTAATTTCTTTCTCGGTGAGTCTGCTATTTTTGTATAAGAAGGCTATTGTTTTTTGAGTGTTGACCTTGTATCCAGTTACTCTACTGAAGCTGTCAATTAAGTCTAGAAGTCTTTCGGTAGAGTTTTTTGGGTCTTCTATGTAAAGTATCATATCATTAGCAAATAATGACCATTTAACTTCTTTCTTTCCAAACTTTATTCCTTTTATTTCTCTTTTCTAATTGCTGTGGCTAATGTTTCCAGAACTATATTAAACAGGAGTGGTGATAGTGGGTACCCTTGTCTTGTTCCTCATTTTAGAGTGAAAGTTTTCAGTTTTTGACCATTTAGTATGATGTTGGCTATTGGTTTTTCACAGATAGCTTTAATCAGGTTGAGATAAAGACCTTCCATGCCAATTTTCTGTAGGGTTTTTATCACGAATGGGTGTTGGATTTTGTCAAATGCCTTTTTTGCATCCATTGAGATGATCATATGGTTTTTGTCCTTGACCCTCTTAATATAGTGTGTTACATTTATTGATTTATGAATGTTGAACCATCCTTTCATTCTTGGGATAAATCCAACTTGGTCAGGATGTATGATCTTCTTGATGACCCTCTATATTTTGTTTGCCAGTATCTTGTTGAGGATTTTTGCATCTATGTTCATTGGGGAGATTAGCCTGTAGTTCTCTTTTTGGGTTGGGTCTTTCCCTGGTTTTGGAATCAAAGTCACACTTGCTTCCAGGAATGAATTTGAAAGCCTTGCTTCCCTTTCAATTTCCTTGATGAGTTTAAAGGGTAATGGTGATAGTTCTTTAAATGTCTTGTAGAATTCAGCAGTGAAGCCATCAGGACCTAGACTTTTCTTTGTTGGTAAATTTTTTATTACATTTTCAATTTCACTCATTGTAATTGGGGTGTTTAGAATTTCTATATCTTCTTCATTTAACTTTGGCAATTCATATGTATCTAGGAATCTGTCTATTTCTTCTGTGTTTTCCATTTTATTAGAGTACAAGTTCTCGAAGTAAGTATTGATGATCCTCTGGATTGCTGGATCTGTTGGGACTTCACCTTTTTCATTCTTGATTGCATGGATTTGAGCCTTTTATTTCCTTTTTTTGATAGGGTTGGCAAAGGGTTTATTGATTGTATTTATTCTTTCAAAAAACCACCTCTTTGACACATTAATTTTTTGTATCATTCTCTTAGTCTCCATTGCATTGATTTCTGCTCTGATCTTTATAATTTCCTCTCTTGTACAAGCTTTGAGTTTGTTATGCTCTTCTTTTTCTAGGAGCTTGAGGTTCTGCATTAGGTTATTTATTTGAGTTCTCTCTGTTTTCCTAATATGGGCATTGATTGCTATGTATTTCCCACATAGGACTGCTTTCTTTGTGTCCCATAGATTCCTGTATGTTGTACTGGCATTATCATTTACTTGTAGAAACTGTCTAATTTCTTCTTTAATTTCCTCTGTGACCCATTGGTTTTTCAGGAGAGTGTTATTTAATTTCCATGTGTTTGTGGGAGTTTTGCAGTTTCTTATGTCATTGATCTCCAATTTTATTGCACTATTGTCTGATAATATACAGGGGGTAACTTCAATTCTTTTACATTTACTTAGACATGTCCTATGAGCTAGCATGTGTTCCAATTTGAATTCTTCATAATTTCAAAAGAACTTTGGTAATGTATGGTTATGAAGGAGGAGGAAGCATAAGAAAACAAAATAAAGTAACCTTCTATAAGAGCATTGGCTGTTCCTATGTACTGGAAAGCAAGTGAATGTCCATTTTAGAGGGGACAAATTGATACTATAAAAGTAGTAAAGGAAAAGAACAAACTAGCAAAGACAACAGTTTGTAGAAACCTATTGTGCTGATAGCATTTCTGGAACTCAGTGTAGTGAGTCACATCAGCAATCGTTGACATGTCATTGTAAGGCCTTTTATCCAATTTCTACTTTATATTAGCTCTCCAGTTTTTAGAGATGTGTTAATAATTCATGCTAGCATTTAAAAGAAACACTTATTTAAGAACAAATCTTGATTATGTGGTATGTCATTAAATAAATGAGAAAGTAGTGGTTAAACTAAAATAAGAAGAGAAGACAGTAGCAAAATCAGCTGCATTATTAATCATGCAAGTGTCTGATATTTTACCAAGAATACAAATTCTATCTTCATAGTTTATGAGAATTATGGGTTAGATTTAAAAATAGCACTGTGGTTCTACCATTAAAAAATGAAAACCAACAAAAACAATTTTAAAGTTTTGTAAAGTTGTTTTAAAAATGAGATATCTTAATCAAATTGTAGTTTCTCCATTATAAAAAGCATTTGTTTGCTTGGATGCAACTGATTTGTGAGATGAAGAAGGAGATTGAGTTTTACTTTGGGTCTATCTGTTTATAAAACCAGCAGCAGTCTGGTGTGGTTTCAGTGTCTCACCGGGTCCATTGTGACTGAAGGTTTGATCCCCAGTGTGTCAGTGTGGAAGATCATGAAACCTGTAAGATGTGGGGCCTACGGTGAGCTCCTGATGTCATTTGAGGGTGTCCTCTCAGAACACAGGTCTCTGGGAACTCTTTAGAAATGCTCGAGAGAAGTTATTATAAGAGGAATAAGCCTGGCTCCGCCCAGCTCTCTGCTCCATTCAAGAGGAAACCTCTTCCTCCCTCAAGAGCTCTTGCCATTGCCACCTGCACCATGGGTGATACAGGCAAGGGGCAGCCCCAATCCTAGAGCCTGTGCTGTGCTCTTTGGAATCTGCACCTTCAAACTGCAAGCTAAACCAACCCCTTTTTAAATAAATCTTTAGAAATGCAACCTTAACCAAATTTTGTTCTAACTTTGCTAATCATGCTAGATATTCAGTGTAAAAAATGAGTTTAGGACCAGGCATGGTGGCACACACTTGTAATCACCCCTACTCAGGAGGCTGAGGTGGGAGGATTGCAAGTTTGAGGCTGACCAAAGCAAACAAAGCTATACTATGTCTCATACGAAAATGGAAAGGAATGGGGATGTAGCTCAATGGTAGAGTGTTTGCCTAGCATGCAGGAGACCCTGAATTCTACATCCACTCCCCAAAGGGGAGGGAGTAAGGAAGGAGGAGAGAGAGTCGGAGAGAGAGAAATTATGCCATCTCTAAAGAGAGTAACCAGACATCTGCTTGCCAGGGACTGAGTAGCTGGCAACAACATAGGACTTTGAATTTTAAAACCAAGACCGTTTTGAGATGGCTGGGACTCATTGGTCACCCTGCTTAGAGCTGATCTACTACACCTAAAATGACCAACTCTCAGAACTCCCCAGAGATTCGACCCCTTGTACTGGATCACCCAAAAAGCATTAGCGAATGAGGAAAAGCCAGAAAATATAAAAATTTTCAAGAAAGTGCTTTGCTTTTTAAATTTTATTTATTTATTTTATTTTATTATTATTATTATTTTTTTGGTACTGGAGATCAAACTCAGGTCCTTGCACTTGCAAGGCAGGTAGTGGAACCACTGAGCCAAATCCCCTGCCTGTGCTTTGTTTTTCTAAGGAGCATTAAAATAGTCAATACAGAAAAACTTAAAGCTTTGCTATACTTAGCATGTAGAGCAGATTTTCCTTTCACTTACAAATGGCTGGATGTGACCACCATAATCTGACTCTGGTCTCTAGACTCCTAGTTAAGATGTGAAAAGTGAAGGGCCAGAAAAGACATTTCCAATTTACCTGATTTCATAATTGCCCTTTGTATTAATGAGAGATGGCCTCAATAGAAAGACAAAATCAATATATATCATGAAAATATCAGCAGGACTGTCTTCCCCAAAACATCCTAATTCAGCATGGCATCTGTTCTTTCTCAATTTTTAAGTGAATCCCAACATATAAGAGTACTTTGGGATATGAACAATAAGTTAATAATGTGCATTTTACCCATATCTATCTACATCGTTAAGCCTTTCAAATTGAAGGTGAAGTGGAAGTTCCATTATTAACTGTAAACATATTACAAGAAAAATTAAAAAGTATGAAGAAAAGAGGAGAAAGCAATTTTTCATGCTAGCCTCTCAGGATATATACATGAGATTATATTAATATAATGTATTAGACTTAGATAATCATCTAAGAACTGTTTCTGATCAGAACATTTAAATAGACCTACAGATTTTTTAAATAATACTTAAAATATTAATATTTCTTTGAAATATCTTCTCCCACAGCTGACAATCACTAATTGGAAAAATTTACAGACATTTGATCAAAGTCTCTGTTAAAATTTTTTAATAAATATAAATTTGAAACTAGATTGTTTGGGGGTCACTGTTATTCCCATTGCTCTAAAATTCACAGATGCTAATCTCACAGCATGGTCTGATCTTGAGGGACCCAGTCCTTTTTGATACTTGTCTTCATTAACAGGAGTTTTCTTTACCCAAAATTGTCAAATACTGCTAAAGGTTAATTGGCTACCAGAGTCAAACATGGTTCAAAAAATGTATCTTAAAAATCCATTATAAAAGCTTGCAAAAAGCCAATAAAGTCTAGAATTCAGAAAATATAAACTTAGTGAATTGGAGAAAACACAGAACTGAATATATAAAACAAAATCCAAGTTCCAGTCCTGGTATTCTGTGATAAATTATTTGTCTGCTCTTGGGAAAAATTTGCAATCTTTCTAAGGGACGCTTTTAATATCTGTCTAATAATGAAGTAAATTATGGGATGCATAAGAAGATTAACACATTCCTTGTTTTTAAAAATTATATACAGTTCTATAAAAATAAAACTATGTACAATATTGTTTTAAAGGAAGAAAAACTGTAACATAATGCATATAATTTCCCCATCTAGTTTTTTTTCCCACTCATAGTATGAAAAGATTGCTGAAAGGATTTTTACCAAGTGTTGACCATGATTATTTCCGAGTACCATCAACCCTCTGTGTCAATGGGGTCCATACCCTTGGGTTCAATCAAGAGTAGATTAAAAATATTTGGGAAAAAAAGTCCAGAAAATTTCAACCAAAAAAATTTGAATTTGTTGCACATCAACCCCACATTGAGGAATGGAGCCATGTATGGCCAGGCCCTGCTATGGCTTCCTGCTACTTCACAACTCCTCAGTGTCTGTGCAACACTTGTTTGAGTGTGTTTGCTTCAGGCCACACTTATGCTGTGTGTGGTTGGCCTTACAATGAAATGGCTGCATCTGTACTGAACATGTACAGATGCTTTTCTTGCAATTATTTCCTAAACAACACAATATGACAACTATTCACATGGCATGAACATTATGAACATTGGCTTAGCATATCAAAAGTCCCCAGGGAATGTCACTCCCATCATAACAACAGGAAAAGCCAGGTAAACCTAGAACCTAAACCATTTTGAAAGGCCACCTCAGAATTGACATCTCAGTGCACCTAGATGAAATGAACCCCAAAGGGCCCCTCTGCTCTGAGGAACTAACCATTCTACTTCACAGCAGAAGAGGAGGGGCAGCCATAAAAACAGGTAAGAATAAAATAATGGAAATTTTAATATATCCTAAATGATTGATCTTGGGTGAATTTGACAGTTTAGAATGCCACGGAGCCCCAGGTTCAAAAGTGGTCCATGCCCACTCACCTACATTCTCCTACCAGCTTTCTCATTGCTGGATAAAATATCCAATACCAGAAACTTAAAGGAAGAGAGGCTTAATTTGGCTCAGTTTCAGAGATTTTGGTCTATGGTCAGCCGAGTCCAAGGGAGAAATATAATGGTGAAAGGACATGGTAAAGCAAAGCTTCTTGGTTCATGGTAGCTGGGGAGCAGAGGAGAGAAACCGTGCTAGAGAGGAAGGGGCAAGGGACCAGATCTAGTACACAAGGTCACTCCTCCATGGCCCACCCAGACATACCCAGAAGTGAATTGTACTAAGGCTTCGGGCAGCTAACCAGCCAATCAAGTTGGAATCCAGCTTAATTGCCACAGTGAAGACCTGAGGGAGACACCCCCAGTAGTGCAAATACATTCCTGATAATCAGATAATCCTAATCACTGTCTCTATGGGGCAGAAATGAACCTGTTATGTATTATTTCTGTGCCTCCTCCCTCCCCAAATCCAAACTTATATGTTGAATCCTGATCCCCCACAGTAGTATTATGAGGAAGGGCCTCTTGAGAGTGATTAGAATCTCAACAATAAGATTGTTGCTCTTATAAAGGAGGCTCCAGAGAGCTGACTCTTCCATCATGTGAGAACACAGCTGGAAGGCACCATCTATGTACTAGAAAATGGTCCTGGGTAGACACATCTGTCACCACATGCCCCATAAGATCTAATCTCATGCCCCATGAGAACTAATTGAGTTAAAACATGTTAATTCCTTACAATGGTGCATATTATGTAATAAATTCTTAATTCTATCAATTTTCTTGGATTAAGAAATTGTCTTCTTTTCTTTTCTCTAATTTCTTAAAATACTCAACTAAGTCTTTGCAGGCAGGCCATCCATTCTATGAAACATTTCCTTACTTAACTCATACCTTCTAGAATACACAGTGATCAGAAACCAGGAACACTGTTAGGTTCTGAAAAACAAGATGCTCCTGTTTCATTAGTTCTCCTATCATCTGTTTTTTTGGTTTTTTCATTGTTAGTTAATATTTGGTTTGATTTTTATTAGGCTTCTATTGAACTTCTTTATATGTTTGAACTTTCTTTATATGTTATATATTTATCTATATCATACATTCTTAAAATGAAGGTGTACTTTGATTTCTTATACCTTTTTAATTTTGGATAACTTTCAAGGGCACAAAGTGTAGACATCTACATTTTTTTATGTTTTTGCTCAATCACTGCATTAACTGAAAAAGAGAGGAAACATTAAAAATCATTCACACTTCCACCACTCCTACCATGATTATTCTTCTTTTCAAGGTTCTCTGTTACTCTTCATTTGAATGCAAGAGATATTACTACATAGTAGTGACATAAGTACAGTTTTACTGTGGATTTTTTTTCAAAAAAGTTAATATTATATCATCAATGCACCACTGATTTTTTTTTGCTTAAATTCCTTTATTGGTACATTTTAGGTAAACAATACATTTACATTTATCATTGGGTGCTTGTACCTGTACATGATGTATCTTGGTTCTTATTTTTTCCCCATTCCCTGTGCTCCCTTCACACCCTCCACCCTTTCCTATTTACAAAGACTTTGTTTCCATTTTTTCCTTTTCTCATAATTTTTCCTTTCCTTTCTTTCTTTTCCCCTTCCCCTCCCACTTCCCCTACCCCTTTGGACCTTTTCTTCCTATTTCAAATTGTCAATTATTCATTTTAATCACTTTTGAAGAGCCACTCAACAAATCAACAGAATTTTCATTTGTATTTCTCAGACACTAATGTCTCCCAACTCACCTCCCTGTGATATTGAGGAAATGAGATTTCTGACTATGGCTCCAAACTCTTTATTATAATTATTTTATGACTCATACATATGTATATATTCTTCAAGACCCTTTCAGTCATTAACCTCAATGCCAGTCATGTTACCCTGCCTTCAGATATCACGCTCTTATGATTCAGCTATCCTTTAGATTATTAGAAAGATGATAGATGATAGATAGATAGATAGATAGATAGATAGATATAGAAAAAGACAGTGTATCTGCATAGGCTATATGATACTGAGGACCTTAGTTCTTCCTTGAACTTTCTCCTGTAACATGCTAGTCTCACTTAACAGTGTTCCTGCAATATATCCATTTATCTGCATATTTGTCATGAGTAAATTACAGCATATGACTGAGTAGCTGAGGAAGAAAATCAGGCAGCTGCTCACTGCACTTGATCTTCACCATTATATTTTGCCAACAAATCGATGTATATAAAAATCTGGGCCCATGTCCATTAAAGCTCTATTTCCAACAGCAAAAGACTGGAAAAATATGAAAGGATAAATCAAATCAAAATAGTCAAAAAGTCACTTCTAAAGGGAGGAAAGAGAGAAAGAAAAAGGAGTGGGGTGGAAACATGACTTCCCTAAAATACATCTCTTATTGTTTAATTTGGTAACAATATAAATACATTCAATGATGTTTAATAAATTAAAATGTAAAATAAACAAATCAGTCTAGCAATATCCATTTGTTAGCATGACCACATAGCGAGTTTTTTCAAGTAACACTGAAATACATATTTTGACAATTCAAAATTTGTGGGATATATACTAGGGCAGAAATAACTGCAAACAAATCTTTCAATAGGTTTGGTTGGGAGTGATTCTGCCAGTTACTTAGGAATTATTGTACATATTTTGTAGAATTAAACATTGGGAAATTGTTTTAGAATGAGTTCCTTGAATGTTTGAATAGCATGAAAGGCCGTGAGTAGAATTTGTTCTGTGTCTCTCAGTGGTCAGTCATTCACAGGAGCTAATATTCCCTCACTGATATTGGACTTATCAGAACCTGCAGATCTTAAAGCCTCAGCTGAACAGGGTAGCAGTGGAAGAGACTGGAAGAATAAACACTGGGATGCACATACCACAGAGGCAAAGGAGAGATTCAGGCACTGCCTCACAATAGGACCCATGGTCTTCAGTGGCAGTGAGAGCAACATGATCTTGCTTTCAGGACCCTGGGAAGCAAAGAAGCAGCTCCTAGGACCACAAGTCAAAAGAATGCGCATGTGGTGGTTCACACACTGAACCTGATAAGAGTTCATTAATGTTAGTGGGCAGCAGGACTTCTCAGTAAGGAGGAAAAAAGATACTGATGATAACTCAAAAATGTTGAATTCTGCTTGTTCATAAATGGAACTGGAAATACAAGTTCGTGTTTTATATTTCTCTTCTTCAACTATATGCATAGCCCATCTTTCTACTGAAAGAACCTGCAAGCAACAAAAACCCACTGTCAATGAGCACTCACGGTGCCCCAGATTTATGCTGTAAGTGTCATTTCTAGGAAAAGAATGACAGCTCCTTAAACTAACAGATGGTTTCAAGTGTGTGACACAATAAACCTATCAGGTGAGCTTGGGGCATTTTACCGAAACAAAACCCAAGATCTTTTTTGAAGGCTATTGGTGTTGTTTCAAAAGGAAAAATGACCAATTTGAAGAGGTTTCTCCTGGTTAAACATAGGATGCCTTGTGTATCTAAAAGTAAAATTATTACAATACATTGGAATGCATGAAATAAATAAAAATCCATAAATGTGAATGTTATGGTTTAGATCAAAATGTCCCCCCCCAAATTTTATATATGGAGGTGAGGGTTTTGGAAGGTGGTTGGTTCATCAGTTCACTGGGTTCATAGCTAAATGTGCATTAGGAGGTGGGGGCTGGGTAGAACTGTGTCGCTGGAGACCTGTTCTTAGAGGGTCCCTCTCCTTCCCCTGTTCCACTCTTCTCTCTTTGTTCACCCCCAGCCTTCGCACCATGTGATTCTCCCTTGAAGTCTACTGACTTTGAACTGAACCCACTGAAGCTGTGAAATAAATGAACTTCTCTTCCTTGAGGTTGTAAGGTGTTGGACATTTTGTCCCAGGGATGGGAAAGTGACTAATGCATCAAAAATAAAAGAAGAATAAAATCTGCATTGGTCATAGCTGGAGGCTACCAACCAGTGATTATTATTCTGATGATTGATAAGTAAGGAAAAGGAGTCAAATATTTATCCTGCTTTCACTTATTGGATTGCATATCAACAACCAATTAGCTAACGAAGAAATGTCTTTTAGTATATAAAAAAATCACTTGAAAAATACGGAAGGAATGACAGAATTATAAACTCCACCATTTCATAAACTCTTAATGAAATAATAAATCAAATCTAGACAATTGCTATGATAGAACTTTTAGGGGAAAGCTTGATGAGAAAATTTTATGATAAATGAAGCAATTTGCAAACATGGGTCCCATTAATAGTAACATCATCAGATGCACCCATTTTTCTTTTGATATTATGCATTAAAAAGTACACATTCTTGCCTCCCCAAAATTGTCCCTACATCTACTGTACTTGAGCTTCCTAGAACTCACTACCAGTTAAAAGGGAATAAATGAATATGGAAATGATACCAGAAAGATGTAATCAGCCAAATGCAGAGCATAGGAAAAATAACTTTATTTTTCAACAAATGCCATCAATAAAGAAGAAAGAAAGAATAGCTGTTCTTATGAGGTAAAGGACACTTAAGAGACCTACCAGGTAATTGTGGTATGAGGATGCTGCTTAGAGCTTGATTCAAATAAGTATTAAAAGATAATTTTGAGACAGAGAAATTTGAGAGGGACTGAGTATTAGCAGATATTAAACTACTACTTTTAATTGTTAGTCCTCCAATACTATTATGTTACTCTATTAAAATACTACTCTTAATTATTAGTCATGGTAATAGCAGAAATGTTAAGTGCTTTTTAAAGAGTCCTCTCTGAAAGAAGCATATTAATTTACATATTTCATTATATGACATTGGAAATTTTCTTGAATATACACTTGAAATTTTAAAACAAGAAAGAATTTTTAAAAAATAAAAGATGAAACAAGATTGGCAAAACTCTCGTAACTGTTACAACTGGTGATGACCTGTTGGTCTTTTTTCTCTATTTTTGCATAGGTTTGAAAATGTCTATGATAAAAAATAATTTATAAAACTTATAATATATTTAGATTATTTTTATTGTACAGTCTTTTCAATGTCTGAACATCCCTGTAATCTGTGATTATAATATCAACATATACAGATTAATTGTAGTTAATTTCTATACTTCCAGCACAGAATGGTTCCTCATGCATGTTGTACAAACTTCCAAAGCCACCACAAGACAGGTCCTGACTTTCACCATCAAGGGGGACAGACCGTGGCAGGTAGATCCAGTTCTTTCCCAGATTGGCTTCAACAGAAAATACGGCTGACGTGGGCAAAAGAAAAACCTGTGACCTGCAACGCCACATTTTGTTTCCACCTTGTCCATGGGCTCACACACAGAGGAGCAGTTGGGAATGAAGAGTAATTCATGCAGCTGTTTCCTCTAGATGCAACTGCAGATGCAATTTCAGTGCCAGAGGGAATTTTGGCTGGAGAAATGCCTACTGAATAGGCATGTTGAATAAAGAATGCTTTTTTATTACTCACTGGTTCCATGAAAGCATGTGCAAGTGTTAGGTGATCCGTGTGCATCTATGAACAGAACTGAGTAAAGAGAAATATCCTTAAAAATATTTTTATTAAAAGAGGTTTAACAGACTTATAGTTTTGAACCATGATTGTATCAGTCTCCCAGTTCAATGAGGTCACTGTGCAGCCATGTAAAGGTTACAGCATATAATCCCACATGCATGGCTCCATTTGATGGTAATCACCTACCATTTGATGATCATCTATAAGTGATCCCAGGGCACAGGGAGATGGAAATAGAAGAGTTGCTTCCATTGATTTCAAATCAAAATTTGACCAATGTTTTAATTTCAGTTCTCTTCACAACTTACGTGACTCCAGTAAACTGCACCTATAGTGTTTATTTCACTATAATTGAATTGGACGGGTAAGTTTCAACAGTTTCTAAACATATTCTAGGACAATAAATGTCTATTTTATTCCTTTCAGTAGAAATAAATATGACCAATCTTGACCAATTATTCTAATGGCATATAAGCAGCAATTCAAAAATTTTGATGTGTGGCTTTTTAAAATAACTTCATACAATATCTATTTTTCCCAAATAATTGAATAATGAGAACTTATATTGAAGGATTTTATATATATATATATATATGTACAAATTTTATTACTGTCCTACTATTAAGAGAACAAATTAAAATATTCAGTGTTTTCAGATGTTATATCCTTATTGACACTGGCAAGCTCATAAATTCTGTCTTACAAAGCTTTGTAAATGAGAAGTCAAGCTTGGCCTCATTGCACCTGGAAAATGGAAGAAATCCTAGCAGGAAGGAGTCAGATTCTCTTAATAAACTACAACACACATATTAATTCAGCAGCAAAAAAATTTAATATGTGAAAGTAGTTCCATTATTACATAAAGAACTGAAGAAGCAAACAGAAGAAGGTAAGAAAACCCAGAAGATAGCACCTGCAAATAGCTGCTTTTCCTGCAATTTGGAAAGACTGAGCTAAGAGAATATACTGATTTGAAAAATTGTCCAGCAGAAACCGGATCCACAGAGTAGGAGCTGCCTTGATGGGCTTAGAACAATTCACAAGTAGGAACTACTGCTTTAGATATTCCACTGGGGAGAAATGAAAGGGGACATATGTGTCGATTATTCTCCCCTGGTCTTTCCACCAAAATACCTTCTTTGCCAAACACAACCACAGGTTAGTTGCCGAGGAGTCCTGAAAATGTAATTTTCACAGAGCAGCCTGTAACAGTACGGAATACAGTGAGGGAAGCACGAGAGAAATATGAGGTCAAGAAGCAAGTACTGTATCTAGTAGACAGGATGGCTAGTTTGAAGTGGTCCTTAGTTTTGAAATTATTGCTGATTAGTAACCAGGAAAGAGTAGGATCTCAATAGCCATCGGCCCGATTGCCTTCATTTTCTCAAGAAATATTTATTGTGCAGATCTAATGGACCACACAGTGTTCTAGGTCACAGGACCATGTAACAATCACACAGATTAACTTCCTGCCTCATGCAACTTCTATGAAAGAGAATTGTCCAAGGTCTTCAGGAAATTGTTGCACAGACACAAGCCAGGGATCATCTACTCCAACCATCCAGAGCAGTTCTCTATCCACCATGCCATGCCCTTTTCTTGCTATGTTAGTAAACACCTCAACTTTGGTTTTAATGGTACTAAAAACTCAGTATTGTGTTTCTCTGAGACTTGAAAGGGAAAACACTGTTAACAATTCTTCAGCAAAATTGATCTGCATTTGAAAGTTATTAATAATCTCTGGGATTTTTCAGAGAAAGCATATAATCAAAGATTCATCTCAATCTATATCTACTTGCTTCCTAATTAGGAGGCCTTTATAAATGAGAAAGGAACTGGCAGCTAAATTTCAATTTTATTTAAAATTTATTTATGTCATTTTTAGGTGGCAAATAGAAAAGTATGTGTTTGTAGCCCTTCTTATCTGAGACATCACTAAACTAACAGTAACATTTCATTTTTAAAATGGAAAAGTGAAGAAAGTAGTCATCTAATAATTCTCCCCCAGGGAGGAAGGGAGAGGAAGAGAGAAAGAGAGAGAGAGAGAGAGAGAGAGAGAGAGAGAGAGAGAGAAGAAAGGGAGAGAGAATGAGAATCAGAAATGCAAGCTACATCTCCATTAACATTAAAAATACCTGTGACTCCAACCACAATATAGGAGGGAGCAATGACAAGTATTCAGTAAAGGTAAAACTAGGATGTGGGAAAATGTCAGAAAGAAAACAAGACAACTATGCTGCAGATCTCAGACAAAACTGACAGCAAAATTACCCAAAGTGTCACCAACTGTCATTGGGAGTTAAATACTATAGTTTGCCTCACTTAGCATCTGTGCCAGCCCCTTCTCCTTTGTCATTTCTAATGTAGAGGCCAGAAAGCAAAGAATGCAACTCCTTACTTCTTAGAGTAAACATAAAGCAATGAACAAAGGGGATAGGGTTATCCACCAACAAGATCTATCAGTGAAGTCCGGAAGTGCAAATGTATATTGAAGTGGTTGGTGGTTGAAAAAGAGAGGGGGCAATTGCTAGAGAGGCCTGCAGTACATGTGGGAATTTCTCTGCTCTGGACTTGGAGATAAGACTTATCAGAGGTGGAGGGAGTAGAGAGAGGTCTGAACAGAGTCTCAACAGCCACAGAAGTCTGCTGGCTGCTCAGCTGTACTTGCTGACACACTGTCGCTTCTCCCACACAGCAAAGCCATCCGGATGGGGACCTGTGGCTGACACTGTGGGTGTGGCACCCCGGAGTCACACAGTCAGCTCTTACATCTGAACCCCTTTGGCTCATATACGCCAATGTGTGGTTGTCAGGAACTCCCTTTTACCTTTACAGAGTTTTAAATCAGCCTGCCAGATATGTACCCAGGAACATGTAGCTAATCATAGCAACCCAAGCGGGCCTTTCAGAAAATCAACCGTCTCCCACTCCTAAATACCAGAGGACAAACAGCAGGCATAGAGGAGAAACCAGGGGCATCACAGTACAAAGCCAGGGTAAATAAATAAATAATTGATCATCAGAGAAACAAATGAATCAGGTTACAGAATAAATTAATTAAAAAATGACAAAAACAATCTAGCTGCTGTAATGTGAAATATAAATCAAATTAAAAATATATATAAATATGTATTTTTAATTATACATAATTTACATACAGTCACAAATTTCTTAACCATGCAGACACCCAAGAAATGCACTGTTAGGTAATTTCATCACTGTGTGAATATTATAGAGGATACTTATGCCAACTAAAAGGACTAGAATGTCCTTGGGTGATATAATTTTGTGGGACCACCATCATAGTTATTTGCCACATGATTGCATTTAATATGTTTAGCTATATTTAATTTGTGTATCAGATATAATTGTATACACATATGTTATAATTATATACTGTTATATTTTATAAGTAGATTTAGATTAGAGTAGATTAATTATAAAGTAAGTATCTTTATCTGGACTGAGGAACCAGAACTGTTTCATGGTTTGGATTTCTTTAGATTTTAAAATATTTTTACCTACACATAATGAGACATCTTGAGGATGGGACCCAAGTCTCAACACAGAATTCACTTATGTTTCATATGGACCTCATGCACATAGCCTCCAAGGAACCTTATTCAATACTTTTAATGCCACTGCACTTTGACTGCGGTAAGGGGTGGAGTTTTCTACTTGTGGTGTCATGTTAGTGCTCAAAAAGCTTAGATATTGGAATGTTTCGATTTTGGATTCCTTTTTTCTCATTGAAGTTTATTTTTATTTTATGGTGAGAACCTTGCAAGGCAGGTTCTCATTGAAATTTAAACACACGATCTTTGCAATCAGACTGCCCAGTTTCAAACTCAGCTCCATCACTCACTAGGAGCACTTTAAATTGGATGGTGATTTAAAACACTCAAATCATCTAATTATTGCAAGTTGTTGGTGCTACTTTAGCATCTATGCCTCCACATCCTGAGCTCTACGTAAGTCTGTGCTGTTTTTGTAACATTTGTGGCATCTTTAGGACAGAAACAAAATGGCAAAAGTCACGGGAAAGGAAATGGGAGAACAGGCTAACAACATGAAGTACTAGAGTTGAGAGTCTACCCTCTAATCAATGACTACTCTTCTAGTTGCAAAATATTTTTAATATAATCCTCTGTGCCCAAGTAGAGCTGACAGAATTTGGGAGGCAGAAGTAGGAACAGAGTAGGGACTTGGTTAGAATACCTTGGTCTTACCTGTTAAGATGCCAAATGTTCATCACACAAGGTTAAATACTTCAAAGTCAACAGATAACCTGTAGAAAGCCTGCAAATAAATAGAATTATCAGTAAATTGGGAGGGAGAAAGATAGTAAAGCCTCATCTTCCATATGAAAGAGTGAAAATACCAAGAAGTTATAGGGAAAACATATTGGGTGTAAAGTAAGTAACCCGCAAATAAGCAGAAATAGGAATGGTTGGGAGAGGTTGGCTCTGAATCCTGGGGAGCAGTGGGGAGAGATGGAGTGGAAAGTGATAGCTTTTCATTATCATCTCTTGTATATTCTTTGGTTGATTTCCTCTACGAATTATTTGACATAACGTTTTATAAAAGAGAAACTGGCACTGTAGTATAAACACTTGACCCCAGAGTAAGGATTCTACTTTTTTTAATATAATTGTTTTCTTTCTAATCTTGAGAATGCATCTTTAAAGGATGTTTTTCTCTTTCTCTCCCTATTCTAGGATTAAAATAATAAAAATTCTGTGATAAAGAATAGATAATTAAGGGTTCCAGAAACTGGAATGAAGTGATTAAGTCATCATGGAAAAACTGGGTTTCTAATTTTTTCTGTGTACAAGAATATCCAAACTTTAACACTATATGTATGTTTAAAAATATTTGTAGAATTTACTGAATTAATTACAAAGTATTGTTCTTCATCAGAGAAATGATCCCATGTTAATTTTAGCTTGTTTCTTCATCTGTACCTTAAGTATAAATGGACAGCGCAAGCGCAAGGACCTGAGTTCGATCCCTGGTACCAAAAAAGAAAAAGTATAAATGGACAGAGACAAATAAGAATATTCACAATCTATAAAATACCATGTTTACTTTGAAATGACACTGAGATGCCGCTTTCACGTATCAGCCAACTTCTCAAAACCTTTGATAGCTCTAGCTTGCCTCCAGTTCTTCCCTAGATATTGGCACTATCACAGATGCCTCCATGCCCTGAATTGATTCAAAACATTCATGGCAATCTTGGTCAAATAAGAACATTGCGGTGTGTCCTCACTCACTCATCTTATTCACCAGCTCTGGCATAGTGCGACTTGCAGCTCTTGGCTCTTTCCCCAAAGTCAAAATAACCATGAAAGGTGAACATCTTGAATCTATTCAGGACATTGTGGCAGCCACCAAAAGTCACTCACAAAAGGAGACTTTCAGAATGATGGGGAAGTGAAAGGGGGTGTTTTGAGGAACATTAATGAAAATGTGCCTTTTCATGTAATAATCTTCTTGCTTTTAATTTAAACATTCACTGTGTTTTTTTTATTAAATTCTCTTATTGGTACATAGTAGGTATACAACACAATTACATTTCTCATTGGGAATTGTACCTTTACATAATGCATCTTGGTTCTTATTTTTTCCCCATTCCTAGCCCTCCCTTCACACCCTCCACCCTTCCCTATTTACAAAGACTTTATTTCCATTTTTTCCATTTCTCATCATTTTTCCTTTCCCTTCTTTCCTTTCCCCTGCCCTTCCCACTACTCCTACCTCTTTGGACCTTTTCTTCCTATTTTGCATAATTGATTATTCATTCTAATCATTGGTACATTTTAGGTATACAATATAATGACATTCATCATTGGAAATTTGCACCTTTACATAGTCTCTCTTGGTTCTTAGTTTTCACCCTTGCCCAGCCCTCCCTTCCACCCCTCCAGTCCTCCCTATTTACAAAGATTTTGTTCCTATTTTTCCATTTTCTCATATTAATCCCATTCCCTTCTATCCTTTCCCCTCGCCCTCCCACTTCCTTCCCCTTTGCCCCTTTTCTTCCTATTTCACATTACCTATTATACATTTAGTCCTTATCTACACTTTCAGTTCCTCACACCAGAGAAACTATTGGGTATTTGCACATGTGTGTCCTATTTATTTCACTTAAGAGTATCGCCTCAATGTGCATCCATTTAGCTATAAATGTCTCTAATTTCTCATTTTTATGGCTGAGTAGTACTCCATTTTATTAAAAAAACACATTTTCTTTATCCAGTCTCCAGTTGATGGGCATTTGGGCTGTTTCCAAGTTTTAGCTATTACAAACTGTGCTGCTATGAACATGGGTGCACATATATCACTATGGTATGATTCTTTTAATTCTTTGGGCAAGATCCCCAGCAGTGGAATAGCAGGGTCAAATGGGACTTCTAGTCCTAGTTCTTTGAGGTATCTCCATACTGATTTCCACAGTGTTTGCACCAGTCTACACTCCCACCAGCAGTGGAGCAGGGTTCCTCTTTCCCCACAGCCCCACCAGCATTTGTTATTGGTTGATTTCATGATAGCAGCCATTCTTTCTGGAGTGAAGTGGAATCTCAGCATTGTTTTCATTTGCATCTCTCGAATGACCAGTAATGTTGAACATTTTTTCATGTATTTATTTGCTATTTCTACTTCTTTGTCTGAGAAATGTCTGTTCATTTCAGATGCCCATTTTTGGATTGGGTCTTTAAATTTGGGAGGTCTGATCTTTTTAAATTCTTTATAGATTCGAGATAGTAGACTTTTGTCTGTGGAAAAGCAGGTGAAGATTTTTTCCCACATTGTGGGTTGTCTCTTCACACTGCTGGTGGTTTCTCTTGCTGTGCAGAAGCCTTTTAATAAGAAGAGATCCCACTTGTTGATTGTTTGTGCTAGTTCACGGGCAACTGAGGTTTTGTTCATAAAATCTTTTCCTACACCAATGTCTTCAAGGGTTCTACCTAACCTCTGTTCCAACTGGTTCAGAGTTTCTATTTTAATATTTAGATCTTTAATCCATTTTGATTTTAGTTTAGTGCATGGTGAGAGATACCATTCACTGTATATTTTGATCACATTCCCCTTAACGTTCTCCAATTTGAATTTGATTCACAAACATCTCTCTCAAGGTCTCAAGGGAGCTACTCCTTTTCCTTGCTCCATTCCCTCAGCTCCTGGGTCTTTCTGCCCTGTGGAACACAGTAGGGAGGCAGTTCCTTCCCAGCCCTTTTTCTTGTGCGCGGTCCAGCCTGACTGAGCTCTTTGCGCTGTCACCCCCGAGCACACTCACAGGGTTCACTCCTGCTCTGCACTCCCAGACCACTGCAGGCTCACACCAGGCCTTATCAGCAGCTCCCATCCGTTCTGAGAGGGAGCCTGCTGGGCCCTTCCCTGTACTCCCCACACACTATCATTTCCTCAAAGTCACTCAGATCCGCTCTGCTTTCTTCCCAGAGGGGTCCAGAATGGTTATATTGCGGAGAAGGCCCATAAAATTCTACTTTTCCTTTGAGACACCATGCAGGGCTTTCCAGGGTCCTCATAGCCAATTCCAGCTCAATCACTGTCATGGTTCTGACCAGTCCACCAAATAAACAAAATAGCCTCTATTTTTACAACATTCTTTTCTACTGCTGCCTATTTTATTTCACTTTTGTCAGTAATCTATATATTTGCAAAAGCACATGTTCTGTTTCCATATGTATATGAATTTTCTTTTTCAAAACATTGGATAACCCAATATGCAAATACAAGTTCAAAACAACAGGGATTAGTGACATAATCCTAAACTTTTTATTTAAAATGTGTATCTTCATTGGCTTTTCAAAAATCTGTGAATTGATTTGCAATCTAAAAACATATAAGGTTTTAGAAAGTCTTATATTTCAGATTAAATATATAACCTATATTAGAGTTTAGCATTGGTTTTTCCTTTCTTTTTAAATTGGAAATATCTTAAGAAATCCATTATTTTGAGTGTTAAAATAACTGTCCATATATTTCTTTTTTTCATTAAGTTTATTGGTACATTTTAGGTACACAATATGATGACATTCATCATTGGGAATGCGTACTTTTACATGATATATCTTGGTTCTTAATTTTTTTACCCATTCCCCTGTCCTCCCTTCAACCCTTCTACCCCTCCCTATTTACAAAGACTTTATTTCTGTTTTTTACTTTTCTCATATTTATTCCTTTCTCTTCTTTCCTTTCCCCTACTCCTTTCACTTTCCATTCTCCTTTGGAACTTTTCTTTCTATTTCACATATCTACTATACAGTTTGATCCTTATTTACACTTTTTGTTTCTCACACCAGAGAAACTATTCGCTATTTACACATTTCCTATTTAATTCACTTAAGAATATGGCCTCAGTGTGCATCCATTTAGCTATAAATGTCTCTAGTTTCTCATTCTTTATGGCTGAGTAGTACTCCATTTTATTTAAAAAGTCTTTTTTACCCAGTCAGTCTATCCATCCTATGTTTTTTTTCTAGCACCTGCTTTCTAATCATGTTATATCCATCCTGCCTTCCCCACTGTGTTCTTCAGTGACCTTTTGATGAGATTCAGTAATTTTCCATTCAGTTTCACTTCCTTGAAAGTCTCATTTTGAGCCATAAAGAGTTGGGATTCTAGCAGCTGCTTGTGGGCTGGGAAGGAGTTCCTAGGACAGGGGTATGAATGCTGGAGGGAAGGAACTTCTTGCATTCATGTTTCTCCATTCTTCTCTAGGAACCAGCCCTTCCCTTGTGTTGGGACAGTGCTGAGGAAGTGCAGTGAAGACGACGCTTCCCCCGGCCATGCAGAAAGCAGTCTTCTTGTTGGTTGATAGACACACTTGTCTACCAAGGTCCTTCGTGTGACTGGTTTCCAAAGAGTGGATTCTTGTAAATGGAGGCTTTCGAAGAAGCCCTGTGGGGCTTCTGTACTGCACAAGGTAGTTCTACTCCCGCATAGGTCCATCAACTCCCCTTAGCCCACAGAAGGGCATTTGCCCATGGCCCCTGGATGGAGAGCTTACACACTCAGCAGATGACCTCTGGAACAGAGTGCTTGAATCAGAGCTTAAACTCAGCTATCTGTGCAGTATTCACCTACCTTACAGTGAATTTGTTCATTCTTGTCGTGCCAGACAGAGGTCTACAAGTTGTTCCATTACCCTTCCCTCCAAATGCTCCCTGGCACTTCACTTTTTTTCTCTACTTAGAAAACATGAAGGAAAACCACCTTTCTTCACTAAGCAACTGGTAGCACACTCGGATCCAGGCAGCTGGGCCCCTTCCTCGATCCTGTGCTTTAGAGAGCCCTGTTCTGACCATCTGCCGAGCCTGCTCCTTCCTATACACTGAGTTGTCTCTAAGATACATCACCCTGGAGCCCACACAGTGCACCCTCCAACTGTAGAACATGGACCATGTCCCTGAGCCCTAGGCAGTCCTCTTTCCTGCGCCCATTCTCCTAAGAGAAAGCAACCTCACCCATGCACCTACCCCCAGACCTGACGGGGGTTAGCATGGGTTGGAGGCCAGGTAGGGGAGGGTAAGATGTGGGTAGGAGAGGAGGGGCCAGTTCTAGATGGGGCATCCACTTGTTCTGGGTCCTCAAAAGTTTAAATATTAATGATCAGCCTGAAACAGACTCTGGGTTAATGAACTATGAAATGACACATCCTTTCACCCATCTTGCAGGTATCCCAAATCTCTTAGAATACCATTCCCTGCCTTCCTGGAGGAAAATCACTCCTTCCTTCTCCCCATGGGGAAGAGTGGCTACCACAACAAACCTCACTCTTACCAGGTGGAAAGATTTATCCATTCTCATTCCTTTCGTTATATGGGAATTGCAGCAGGTGTTATGAATTAAGATGGTGGACTCTTAACGGTCCTTCTTAAGCAAACCTCACAAACAAGTAGGTGGCTGACTCAAATTCATGGTGACTTACTGTGTCAGTCTGAAAGTGGAGTTCTTTTGTGTCTTTTACATTCAAAATGTTTAACATTTATGCAACTTTGGGACAATAGTAAAAATATCATTAACATTTTAGTATATATATTTATATACATGCATATATATTTATCATCTATCTATTTGAAAAGCTGGGAGGAAAAAATGTAGGCATGAAGGCTAGAACGAAGAAATACAATTACATTGGTTAGAAGCATTTGATATACAGAAAAAGCAAAAGACAGATCAAAGAAATATTTTTAAAGAAGATGCTGTAGGACTAGGTGGATCATGAGCTACAGGACAGGAAGAGAGATTGTCAAAGATATATATCTATGGCAAAGATCAGAACTTGACAGTTTATGTCCTGCACCCAGCCTCTGATCTAATGTACACATTTATGTGGTCTGCTTAATGTTATAAAATATTTCAAAATAAATTTACTGAACATGTTTACCAAATAGTATTTCCTACACAAATCATTTTTTAAAAATTTGGCCTTTCTTAAAACTCGAAGATCTGACCTCTCCGAGCTGACATTCTCATGCTCCATCTGTCAGCTGGAGATGAATAGTCACTGTCGCTTGAGAGGACAAAGATGCTTCCAGTTTGCCGCGGTTCCCTCCCAGTTTATGTCACTCTCGTTCCTGTGAACACATCCATTTGCAATCCACGTTGTAATGGTCCTGTCCTAAAGAAGGCAAGTCTGAAGTCACCATTGACAGAAACAGAAAAGATGATGCAATCTAGTTTGGAGATGCAAATATCGTTTGTGTTCCCTCAGAGGTCACAGGAGGACTTCATCTCCTTTCACTGAGGAAATGCCTACAGCCAGAAAGACAACATTAAACTTCAGGAAAGTGTCTGTAAGAAGACAGCACAGGGACTACTGGCTGTGTTGACAACAAAGGTTCACTTATTTATCCAACCATCAGCTTATTTGTTGATTTGTTGACTTGTTCATTTATTGTGGAGACAAATATATACAGGGACTGGGATGTGCTGACAGACTAGACTACCCTTAGGCAATTCTAGAGTAAGTGAGATAGAAAGGCTGGGTGCCCTGACAGAGCTTGGAATCATGCTGGAGAGATACATATTAGTCAAATTTTTAAAAGGTAAAACTGCACATTTAACAACTTCTATGAAGGAGAAGTCAATGGTGTTCTGAGCTTAAAAAGTTGGGGTATAAAAAAGGTTGACCAGGAAGAAGAGGGCCAGGAAAGATTTCCTGAGGAAATATTGCTGGAACCAGAATCTGAAATATGAATAGGATACATCTTGATGAAGACTCAAAGGAAAGAAGCTCCACGCAGAGTAAATAATTTCTCTGCCACAACACAGTGTGAGAGCCAGCAGCACTGAGATGGAGAAGATAAAGGGAATACAGTGGAGGCTGAGGCTGAAGGAGTCCATAGGATGGAGGCCAGTGGGGTCCTAAAGGTTTTGCTAACATGTTTTGTCTTTTTGGTAATGCAATAGGCATTCACTGATGGCCTATAGGCTGGTAGGATGGACTGTTTGTCGAGATTATTGGACTTACGTTTTCAAATTTATTCTCAGGTTGGACTGTGGAGAAAAGTTAATGGATGGGGGTAGATAAGAGAAAATAAAAACTGAAATCCAGGTAGCATGTCCCAAAGTGGTGAGGTTTTAGGGAGGAGTTTTAATCAAAGTTCTAAGAAAGGGGCATCCTGGTAGTGTATGATGAGCAAACAATAAAGTAGACGTATCATAATAAGTCATGGTGAGGAGATATAAGATGACGGGAGAACATAAAAGAGCAAAAATTCAAACCATAGGCTGAGTGATTTAAAGCTCAGGACATCAGAGACAGAAGTGAAAAGTGCATCCAAGCTAGTGGAAAATCCAAAGCAGGAGATGAGCGGAAGGAACACCTTAACCAAAGTCAGAACATGACAGAAATATAAAGTCATGATGCTGGGCAGTAGATCCTACTTGAGATAAGAGTTGTCTTATGATGCTAACTGGGCAAGGGAGCACACCCAAGAGGTGGCTAACCCAGGAGTCACAGACCTACACCCTGCCACACCAGAGAGGTCTTTACAGTGTCCACCACATCACCAAAGTTTCCATAAAACAAGGTGCAAACAGGAAGGGCTTCGCAGCAGGGCCCTATTATCATTCATTATTACACATTTCAGATGGCTCAGACCATTAGTGTGTTATAGCAAGGAGATTATAAGGCTAAATTAAGGATTTCTCCTGAGGAAAATGAAAATAATGAAGTCTATATTGAATATAAACCAGCGCCAATTAACTCTGCAATACTGCTGCACAGATTACAAATTCTACCAATGCAGTTTGAAGCAGCAAAATAAAAAACTCTATTAACTTATTTATTAGCTCTAAAACAAGGTAGTCACAGGATAAACAAGCTATATTAACATTTTATGTCATGTCAAATAATAAATCTTTTATTTACTTCTGTGTTCCGTTAATACACGCAGCAAGCCACAAATCATCAGCTTTCTAGGGACTACTGTAAGATTCGTAACAATTGATTTTTTTCCCAATATAAGAAAAGTAGGAATCTCTACTTTTTTAAAGGGAAAACTCTTGCTCCTCTGCCAAGTTTGAGAGGCCTTAAGGATTTTGTGCATTCCACTATTGGATGCCTGGGAAAAGCACATGACTTTGAACTAGATCACAGTATATTCCCTTGAGTGGTTGGTTCAGGGATGGAAACATGACCCAGGATGAGCTAGAGAAGGAGTAAATACTTGGACTTCCATGGGAGCTATCAAAATTATACTGGTCAGCTGAACTGCCAGTTGAAAGACCAAAGTAAAGGCAACTGTGGCTTTCATGAGACCCAAATTCAGAATTCAGCTGCTCACACAGCCACAATGGGAAAAACAGAGCTGAGAGAGAGAGAGAAAGAAAAGCAATATGGGCTACACATGTTCCTGGACTCTTCAGTTGAATGAATCAAAACATTTTCCTTTTTACTTGATTCGCTTTGGATGATTTTTTCTGTCACATATAAGAGGAAATATCATGATCGATACGGTACTTATCCCACCTAGAAACGCCTGATGGACATGATGTTCATTTAGCTCCGTCTTACCTATTGTATGCAGATACAGTTCTTCATCATGGGGCCCTATGGCTGTAAGCGAGGGAAAGGACACACACCATATGGAATAAACAAATTCAAGCCAGTGTGGGTAAATGACAAATGAAACATGGCAGGCATGTTGTAAGCATCAAGGGGGCAGGAAAGTACAACCTTGGGACCTAGTGGAAGTGACACACCAGCTCCTCTCACCATCAGAGTTGGAAGGCTAGAAAGCTGAACATTAGCATTCTGTATTATAACCCACAGGAACTTGTTTTTGTTCTGTTTCAACTGTAAGCAGATCAACATTTCATTGTATATTTGTACCCAGCTCTACAACATTATAATTTATTATCTCAATTCATCTAAAATGTCTAAAACTGAAGGGAAGAAACATTATATGGTAAGGATTTGGGTTTCACTTCCCCAAACCACAATAAACTTTTAACTATCACACACAAGGAAGTGAATTTTTATAACTTTCTATTCTGAAATAATCCTAGAATAAGAGGAAACTGCAAAAAAATAGTGCACAGAAGTCTCCTGTACCCTCAAGACAGCCTCTTACATCGACAGGGCCCTATACAGGTAAAGCACAATGGCCAGAACAGGACACTGGTACAGGTGCAATGCACAGAGCTCATGCAGATTCAACCAGCATGGCATAGTCTCCTGTGTGTGTGCACATGTGCGTGGAAGAGAGAGGAGAGAGAGAGAGAGATACTGTCTTTTGTGTAGGTGCAAGGGCAGAATTGTGCTGTCACCACGAGATTCCCTAGTGCTGTCCAATGCAGCCACAGCTACACCCACTCCCATCCTAACCCCTGGCAGCCATCAATCTGTTCTCCAATTCCACAACTCCATCATCCCAATAGGATCACACAGCATATAAATGTGAAGCTGGCTTGCTCAGTGCTGCAAACTCCTGAAGATCCAACCACACTGCCAAACATCATTCATCCTCTCCTTTCCAGTACTGAGCCTTGGGCCATGGGATGAGGGGACCCTCGTCCATCCAATCATTCACCCACTGAAGGGCACTTGGGTTGCTTCCAGTTTTAGGCTACTCTGAATAAAGCTTATATGCTCACTTGTAGACATGTTTTTATGTGAAAATAAAATTTCATTTCTCTGTCATAAATGCCCAAGACTGTAAATGAGGAACGGTTTTTAAAAGACTGAGCCTTCAATCACCTCACACATCCCGAAGACTTCTCTTCCCTGTCCCCCGCCCTTGACATTCTTGGGCTTTAAAGGGCAATGCCATTGCTGATCTCTTTAATTTCTGCCAGAGAAAACATCTAAACCTTGGCTGAGCTGGGTGTGCCAGTGTATTTTTCTGATTTTGAACTCAGTATTCAGAACATTTTCTGAATCTGCTGCCTAGAAACAAGCAGCTGAGAGTACAATGATCAGATCTCTTCTTCACTCAAAAGAGCGGCAGGTGCCAACTGGGCCCACAACACAGACTCCAAACTGTGGTGCTTCATGACTGAGGCAATCGTTGGTGTATCAAATTGCAAACATGTAAGTTATCTCATCTAAACCACTACCTCATATTTGGAGTTGTCGCATAAAATGTGGCCGGTACCTAGAAAATCTGTTAATTCTCTGTCCTCTAGTGTTCCTTCTTCAAAATATCAAAGTTGTGAAGGAAGAAGGCAAGTCACTGAGATGTCAGTCAGCTGTTCAGTTTCATTGCAGGT
This sequence comes from Heterocephalus glaber, assembly GCF_053883595.1. Lineage (NCBI taxonomy): Eukaryota > Metazoa > Chordata > Mammalia > Rodentia > Bathyergidae > Heterocephalus > Heterocephalus glaber. The sequence goes on from NW_028258153.1 coordinate 359,272, forward strand.
CTTGTATAGGTAGTAAAGTCCTTTGCATCCCATGGGAAACATATTCAATAAGCCAAAGGAGAAGAAAAACTGCATTTCTTGTGCACACAGAATTACCACTTGAATAGGCACAGATTTATCTCTCTCAATCCTTGTTTTCACACTTGTGTCTAAACATAAGCACATAATTTGGTGGGTGAAAGGCTCCAAAGTTAGCCTCTGGATTTAAAGTCATCTGCCCTACCCAAGTCCCCACCTGTGCAGTGTACTAGTTTAGAAAGAAGAAGATTCAAGTTCAGTATTTTATTCCAGAAGTAATGATCAAATGCACTTGATTCACCAGGGTGAACTGGACAGATAATACCTGCCTTGAAAAAAAGATGAAAGCAAGAAATCAAGAAATCAGGAGAGAGAGAGAGAGAGAGAGAGAGAGAGAGAGAGAGAGAGAGAGAGAGAGAGAGAAAGAAAGAAAAGAAAGGAAGGAAGAAAGAAAGAGACAGAGGAGAGAGAGAGAGAGACAGAGAAAAGGGGAGAAAGAAGGAAAGAAAGAAATCTGCCTCCATGCAGGTTAGACAGAGTTCAGTGCACCATGTTCACATTCAAGGTCACCGAAACACAAGCTTTTCTGGGAGCACAGAGAAGGGGCACAAACTTAAACTGGGCTCTTGAGGTGTCTTCTTAGAATGACATGTAAGCTGATGGCTGAGGAAAAAGAAGGAAATAGACAGGTGAAAGGAGGAAAATGGGGCAAGAAGGAAAAGCATTTCTGGCAGAAGGTGTAGGACCCACCTCTCGGGACAGTGGCTTTTCTAGCAATTGAGAGAAGTACTGAGGGGCATTTGTGCAAGTTCCAGGTGCTTTATGAGCTGAAGGAGAAGAGAAAGCAGGAATCAGAGTATGAATGGTCTGTTGGGAGTGATTCTTCTTTAACCTAAGCACAATGGATAGAGAAAACTTTCTTCATTGGTTCTATTTACTATTTTCCTTAAATATGTCTTAATAAATATATATGCAAATGAAACACATGTGCTGCAAAAATCCAAACAAGATAAAATATTCTTAGGTCACCAGTTAAGGTTTAAAAACAAAGAGTTAAAGAATGGAAAAAAAGAAGACCCACTGGGGTAACACTTTCAAGGGAAACCCCCACAGGACTCTGTGTTCATCCTGAACTCTGCACGCCCTTCCGTGCTTCCATTTGTACACCCTTTGCTGGCCTCCACCCACAACATGTCTTTCCTGCCATCCTACCTCCCGCTCCTATAGCACAGTCCCTCCACCACTCAGGACCAATCGCACTTGATGCGTTGCTGTGTTTTTGTCCTGTTGTGTCTGTTCCCCCTGGTAGGGTGAGATCCTTGAAGAAAGACTGCATGTCTATCAGTTCTGGGTGTTCACTGAAGGATTCACTCATTCAATGAATAAGTATATATCTAGACCCATCTACATGCCACCAACACAGGCTTAGGGGATGTATTGCTGAACAAAGTAGGCAACATTTCATATGCCCCTGGAGTCTACATTAGAAGAAACACAAAGTTGATAGCTGGAAGCAACGCCTGGTGTCCTGGCTTCCCAGGAAGGCATCCAGAGGAATTTCCCATTGTCCAGCACCACTAAGAGGGAGGGTTTTCAGTCCATTGACCAGAATTCTGCTCAAAGACCTTCTAAAAGTCCATGTGGGTGGCCAGGTGAAGGAGCAACGCTCACTCCTCCCACCCCACCTCTGCAGTTCCTTTGATACTCATCCACTGTGCAGAAGCACCATCTCCCAAGCGCATGTCCAGTTTGCTGGACCTGGGGCCAGATTTGGCCCAGGAGACACAAGCACACACTTCCTCAGCTGCATTCTCTCCTCCTTCCAAACATAAATGGGTGTTCTAAACTGTATGCCAACTTCATCATCAGAGTTCTTTGGGTTCTTTCGGGCAACCATTTGGCTAATGAGCAAGTCCACCCTGCAGAGGCCTGGAAAAAAAAATCCATGAATTTATGGACTCCAACTGTCATCCTCAGGTCAGGGCAGAGCCTGTTGTCTTTGTTTTTGACCATGTAGTAATTTAATTTCAGAGACTTCATTGCCATTCTCACTTTCCTTGTGAGGGGTCCCTGGGCTCATCTCATTAAGTTTGTGTTACTTACTTTTTGACTCACTTACCTGAGAGTTTGAGAGCTCATCTCTTTTCTCTAAGCTCCTGAGTCATTCTGTAATTCACCTAATTCCTCCTTAGACTTGTGTATTAGACTAGGAGGGCGGCCTTTGCTTAGTCCTGAAGTAGCAGGTGACATCGTTACATATCAATGGAGGACTTCCAAAATATTCCTGTTTTAAAAAAAAAAAATCTTTCCTGAGTTAATACTGCCTTCCAGATCTCTAGACATACAAGAAGACAAAATATTTTTCTTCTTGCAGGTTCACCTTCCTATGCATCCCACTATAATTTCCAACTTGCTTTCTCAAATTTATATTTTCTAAATATCCTTAACAGTAAGAATCAGCTGGAACATTAAAACATTCCCAAGCTCTTTCCCTTCAGAATCTGGTTTATCAAGTTTAGGTGGGACCAGTGAATTTGGTCTATTTTTCAACTTTCAAGTTATTCTCATCACCACATCCATTTGGGAAGTACTGCTTCAACCAGTCACACACTAGACATGTATTTCAAGTTTCTAAACAAATGAGAGTGTTTATCAGGAGTATATGAGAGTTTTAAACTTTTAGAAGAGAGAAATCTTAGATGTTTCTCACTTCTGTATATTTAGGGAAACCTCAGTTGTAGATCCAGCTTCTGCCACTTATAGGTTGTATGTGATTAACCCAAATATAAACACTGCGTGTACATTTGCTGGATAATCTGACCCAAACCCAAGCCTCAAAGAGTTCATGGTCCAGCAAGAGAGGCTGAAAATAAGCAAATGTTGGTAAAATGTTATTAAGTTGTGGGATAGAAGTATGTGGTGAATTTTAGGGTCCCCATAGAGAAATTTATTCAGACTATGAAGACCCAGAAAGACTCTTGGAGAAAGTGATATGTCAGCTGGTACATTCGGTCTTCTGAGTCTCAGTCTCCTTTTTCTGCAAAACAGGTACTATTGTTTGTTTTAGTAAGGATCCTTATGTAGGTTAAATAAAATAACCTAGTTCATCATTGACACTGAACAAGTGTTAAATGCCCTTTCCTTTTTACTGTTGTTGGTAAAGAATCAAAAGCATTAATAAAAAGAAGTGTAGAGAAGGTACCACAGCTTTACAAGCATAATGAAGTATAAAACAATTGTAACTAATGTACCTTAACCCATTTTTCTAAATATAAAATAAAATATCCCCCAGTACTGGCTCCTCCATTTAGTCTTCATTTAATCTACATTATTTCAGAGCAGGAATTGCCTGCTCTGTATTCTGTGAATTCCTTGCCCTGTATCCAACATGCAGTTGGATGGCACTAACTAGATTTTATTTAAATTAAATTGACACACACACAGATCTTCATTTTGCAAGTCATGTATAATCATTAATCCAATCAAGAACCCAGTGAGGAGGTTGTATTCCTCCCATTTAATTATCCAACGTTTATAATCCATGGTGGAGGAAATCCGGAGATGGAACCTCTCTTTCTGGCCTAATAAGTGAAAGCTAATGAAGATTTAAAATGAAAACTTTCTAGTCTCCTTTCTTTTAATGGAGTTGTCAGGTCATTTTTCTAGCTGATGGTTAGTTTACCAAGAAAAATTATTTAAAGAAATTAAAGATTGCTATTCTCCACTGATACACACATTCTGTTTTTCAGAAGTAGACTTTAGACCACTTAAGATAACAGTAAGTCATCTTAAATATTTACATCTTGAAAAGTAAGAATAAATTTTAAATTTGAAAATGAAATCACTCTGGTTTAAAAAGAAAAAAATCAGCTTCAAAATCCAATTGGATTTTTTCACATATATTTAAACATTTGAAGTAGCTGAGTCCTTTTTTTATTTTTAAGTAGTTGGGGATTTTTTGTTTTGTCTGGATTTTGTTTGCTGTTTTTAGCTTCTGTGTTGTGGCCGCATTTGTAAGAGAACCAGTAAGAAGCACAAAAGTTTGTTTTGTGTGTATTTTAAATGAGATCTTTGCTGAGTTCACAGTAAAGTAAATACAAGTAAAACAAGCTGGGGAAAACTACAGATTTGCAATGCATTGTGTTAATGATCATTGAACATTAGAGCCAATAGAAACACACATACTAGAGAGCCTAAAGACTGCTAAGCACAATCGATCCTAGAATATATATATATATATATATATATGAGAAAAAACATATGCTAATAATACCATCATATACTCTACTCTTATAACATTCTAAAAAATTATTAATTAGCTCCTAACATTAAATTTTGGAAATTTCATTTAAAAATAAAGCTTTATAGTTTTTATTAAACTTCAATAAATTGGCAACGCATTCCACACCATCACATTTTACTCGAGCCAAGCGTCAGCTGCCCTTTATGGAAGGGGCGTGTAATTTCTCCAAACACATCTTCATTTCGTCATTTACTTTTCCTTTCTGCCCTGCAGGCAATCTGAATTTGAACTCTAGCTCTATCCTAACACCCTCATGAAATAGAGAATGAAATTTATCCAAGGAAAAACAAAGCAAATCAGTCCTATGGCTCTGATAGTGCTGCATGATAAGCATCCAAAGCTCAGCACCATACAAGAAAAAGTATTTGTTTCGCTCACATGTCTGACAGTCAGCTGGGTCGCTCTGGGATGGCCTGGCTCTGCATCACTCATCCTCCTCCTGGCGCCAGCAGATTAGCTAAGAAGCTTCTCTTCCAGGCTGTGCCAAAAACGGGAAAAGGCAAGGAGAACACACAACCCTCTCCGTGCTTAGGGTCAGCACTGGCACGTCATTATAACTGTGATTTCTTCAAGTGCACAAAGCGAATCATGTGGCCGAGGTAAAGTTAAGAGATGAGGAAATGTCAGTTTCCCTTTGGTGGAAGAGACTTCAAAATCTAAACATGAAAGGGGTGGCTACCTAATTAAAGATAGTAATCCCATCTACGCCCAAGGCGGTATGCGATCATCATTGCGCAGCATTCACCAAGCCTGACTTCACTTGTTCACCTTTCATTTTGGCCCCAAAGCCATTTGATTTGGAGACAGCCGGCCTAATTTCACCATACAGGGCTCTCACACTGAGGTTCTCCCTGAGGAGAACCTGCTTCCCAACCCAATGTTCTTTTGCTTTTCAGTTTGATGATAAAGTACTGTTGTCTTACCTGTGGGAAATAAAACAATCACTTACAGCTTTTTCCAATAGAATTTCAGATTCTAAAGAGCTTATATAGGCAGGGAGAGATGAAGTGTGATCAAATTATAAGGTGAATGCCTAAGTTTAAAATAAAATTTATTATAATAAAAGATACATTGCGTTCATCTTCCTCCAAATATTTCCCTTTCCCCTCAACCACACTTATCCCATCACTCTTGCCCCTTTCTGACACAGTTCCGGAAGTCCTCTTTCAGGTCTTTAGTTGCACAGTTGTGGGTGCCTCAATGTCCCAAAGTGACTCAAAACATTTACTTTTGTGGTCCTTCTGGCTTTGGAGAAGAGCTAACACTGCATGGTGACAGTCTGATGAACAAGATGGGCAAGGACATCTATAGTGTTTTTTTACAGGCCTGCATTTCTGTTGGATGGCACTCACCAGCAGCATCACCATATTTTTTAATCACACCTCATAAAAACACTTACAAGAGAGGACTTCCAGAACTGCTTCAGAAAGCATCAAGACTGATGCAGTAAGTGTTCTTGAAGTGAAGTGAAGGGGAGTATATTGACAAGGATTAATGGCCATGTGTCTTTTACCGTAATACATTTCTAAAAATTTAAACACATACTGTAGCTTTTGATCAGCCCTTATAGGAAGGTAGATCAATTAATTGATAGATGGAAAGATTGAAAGATCAAAGTTCAAAAGATCATTAATCGATAGACTAGGGTTTTTGGTGTTTATGTTAGTGGGAGATTTTGCGGGGATTAAATCCAGGACCTCATACATGCTGTATTTTTCTACCAGAATTATTTAGTACAGAGACTGCTCTTCAGAGGCACAGAATCCAAGAGCAGGATGAGTTTTCAATGTCTTGGTTTTGGACAATCCCAGATGTTGTGCCAAAGAGGAGCATAAAACTTAGTCTCTTGGGCCAGGGATTTAGCTCAGTGGTTCCGTTGCTTGCCTTGCAAGCTCAAGGAGCCAAGTTTGATTCCCGGTACCAAAAAACAAACAAACAAACAGTCTCTTTACCTGTCAGTGGGAGTGATAGACTGGATTTTAATCCAGTATTTTGAGGGTGATTTGTTAGACAGCAATAAAGTAATAATGTACGTAGTCCTTAAACATGTGGAACACATCAACTTCCTCTTGAATGATTCAGTAATTTATCCTTCATGATGCACATAAAAATGGATGTGTTTTCTATACAAGGAAGAAATGTTCCAAAGTCTTAAAATGCACAAAAACAACAATAATTAATTTGTAAAATAATTTGGTGTAAATCCACTATTTGAAAACTGAGATGCATTCAGGGGATGCAAGTTGGGTTTAGGACCACTAGGAATCATAATACAAGTAAGAAATATATTATGGCAAGATGAAAAATGCCCTTTCTCTTTCTAGAATGTATCTATATCCTAACCCTTGAAACTTGGGAATACTGTTTCATATGCAAACACTGTCTTTTGCATCTTTTGCAGATGTGATTAAATTTAAATCACATTAACAGATCTATAATGCCAATGTTTTCTGCCAATGCATTTCAAAAATAAAAGTAACTCTGCTACTCCTTGAAAAAAGAGAAAAAATAAACTTCCCTCAATTTCATTTTATCAAAACCTAGACGTTTCACTTCTTCCTACAGTTAAATAACATTATTTTGTAAAAAATTCTTACTGACTAATGACCTACATAGATTGGCACAAACAAATGTAGACACTTGAATTCTTTGGCAGAGATTTAGTAGATGGTATGCCAAAAGTAACTTTGTACTAGCTCTTGAATGATGAAAGCATGTACCTACTCTGCTATGTATGTCCTCTTAGTAGCTTACATTTGACCATAAGAGGAAAATAATATGTAGAAGACGATATATAGAAGGCAAAACTCAGATGCCAAAACAGACTGGGCCTTTAATAGCATTTTAAGTCACTAAGTTAAATCACACCAGAAAGGTGTTCTGTTGCTGGATATTTTTCTAGTTACTGAAACTAAAAAAATCTCTTCCTTATATCTTCAAATTTGAGTTGGGTTTTTCATGATTTTAACTGAGTATGTCTCAACTAATGCAAATCTTTTAAGGAAAATAACTGAAGATATACTTAGCTTTTTTGATAACGTTCCATACTATTGTCTGCTCTGTGCAACTTCTCTTACTAGCAGGTTATTTAAGGATAATAATTTCAGTCTATTTTACAGTGTTTCATTGGAAATATCAATATTTGGGAAATGATGGAATGAAAGGTGTCTTCAAAATATTCTTTAGGATTGAAGTGTAGGAGAACATTGGTTTGGCATGGATATTTCAACATTTTTTCATCATTCTTTATATAGCTATTTCAATAATCTTAAACAAAACAATAACTATTACTTCACAAAAGGATGAAATCCTCCTTGGTGAGAAGAGAAAATGTAGAGGTTGACCTTGCCACAGCTTTATGGTAAGAGCTTAAGAAAACTATAGTTGTCGATTCCATTTTATAAGTAACAATGTGATTAGTGACTTTGACTGTTACACATCTGGCAAAAGAGTGAATAGGTGGCTAAGTCTCCTCCAAGTGGAGCCAGAGGAAAGAATTTCTTACTATAGAATTCAATAAAACAAAGGAAAATTTTTAAAGAAATTTAAGATTATATTATCTAATAAAGAATAAATAAATCTAAACTTTGAGACTGCTCACAAAGCTATGAGCATAATACATGGACATAAAGAGAAATGGTAGAGCAATAATGCTCCTCCTTTCAAAAATGTTATCTATGTCCTAAGCCCTGGAACCTGTACTGTTATCTCATATGGCAGAAATGGATTTTGTAGATGTGATCAGAGTTGGTAAGATGGGACATATTTGGGCAGTCCCTAAGTGTCATCACAAGTTTTCTTATGAAAAAGAGATTTCAGACAGACAAAGGAGTGGGAAAGTGATTGGGATATGGAGCAGACAGAAACTGAAAGTGGCTACTCTGACATCCCTCATGACAGGAAAAGAGACTTGAAGAAAGGCAGTCAAGAATTGAGCTCTAGAAGGTGGTCAAGGCAGGAATGTGACATTTGCAACTGATTTCCAGCATCTGACTTCCAAACCTGAAAGAGAAAAGAATGTGTGCTATTTTTAGCTAATACCTGAAGCCACAGTCAGAAGTACAGCAGCCACCGGTAACTAATGCACATCCAAAAGCAAAAGTCTCCAAGTAAGTTTCCTAGCAAGGTGCAGAGGTTTTGCAGCACGGTACTCTTCAGGATGGCATCAAATGACCCCTACCTTTCCAAAAGAGGTCCCTCAACCCGTGCTTGGGCAATAATTTCTTCAAAGGAAATGCTGGACTCTGTAAGTTTTCTTGTTGCAGAATTAGAGTAGCAATGCAAAATTTCAACCGCAGATGAAAATGAACCAAATGTTTATCATATGTTGTTCTAAATAGTTGAAGATACTTTTTCATGAGATAACAATATCTGCATATCAAGGAATAATGAGTCAAAGTTGACTATTTCCCCAAACCCATCTTTCAATATACTCATCCCTGAGTTTTTATGAGAAAAATAATGAGAAAAAAGAACTATCAATTTTGGAGTTTTTAAATTTTACTTTTACATTGTTAAATATCTAAATAATGCTTAAATTGCTCCTTTAATTTTCAAAGTCCATGGTACAATTATCATTCTTAAATTCCATAGTGTGTTTTTTCAATGTAAAATTAAATTGATTTGGGTAAATTTTCTCCCCGCTAAAAAAAAATTCCATAGTGTGTTCCACATTTCTATTTTTGCAATTGAGGAAACTTTTTACTTATTACAAAGGTTATACTAAACTCTAATTCTTATTACCAAGAAATAGAATAAAAGATAGAGGCCTTTCCCTATTCCATTGGAAACTAGTTACACACTCATTGTGATACAGTCACCTAAGAATTTGCTTTAACAATACTTACCACATTTGTAACTAAAATCAATTATGTGATTCCTTACATAATGTCTTTCTCCTTCAATTAGCATGGGTCTCAGGAGAGGAAGGCAGATAGGTGTCCGTCTTACTTGCTTTCTATCTTCAGTGCCCAACATTGACTCATTTATAATAAACATCTGTTGAATGAATTGATAAAATAAACATATGATACTGTTTCTGTTTATCAGGCTCACAAATTATATGCCTATAATTTTTATATTAATATTGCCATATGGGTTAGGGCTCTCTAGAGGAATAGAATCAATAGAAAAAATAAAACTATGTGTATATATATATATATATACTTATTTATTTATTTATTTATGAAGGGGACTTATTAGTTAGGCTTAGAGGATTAGAGATGGGAGAGTCCACAATGGCCTCTTGTTTGCTAGAAATCCAGAAGACCCAGGAACAGCTCAACCCAAGAATCTGGAAAGCACAGAAAAAGACAGATCCAGTGTGTGGCTCCACGCTGAGACTGGTGGTCTGGAAACTCCCTGGAGAATCTCTAGCATGACTTTATGCTGAAAGACTAAAGAAGCTGGAGTCTGATATCCACAGACAATGTAAGTTGTGAAAGATCTGCTTAAGCAGAACAAAGTTTTCAAAAGACAGGCTGGCATCGTTCTTTTTCTTTTGCTCTATCCAGGATACAAGCCACCCCAAGTTAGGGTGTGTCTTCTCCCTGAAGGTTGCTGGTCTACATACCAATCATCTCTGGAAGCAGCCCACAGATACGCTAGAGGCGATCTTTGCTAATCTACTAGGCTTTTCCTAATCCTATTGAGTTGACATGCCATGACAGTCACAGTAGCACAAAGAAACCTGTATTGCACATGGCTACTTAGGAACATGCCAATCTTCATGCATTATTTAAAACATTTTATTTTTTCCTTGAGTATTACAAAAAGGATATCAAATACATTGTCAGCAAAACATTACATGATACAGATTAGAGCATCCCTATCCTGTATCAGATTAACAATTTAAGTGCCAGATAGCATGTTTGTCTCAAAGAAATTTCAATCATATTAAATCACAATAAATGAGACTGCATATATATTACGAGAAGAAATTGTTTTATCTATCAGGAAGATAGATAAATTAATCTCTCAAATTAAAATATTTTCAGATTAATAGTGTACAACTCTGATAATAACAAACTATATTTTATCAATAACTGCTCCACAGATGCACATTGAATGAAAATGACACCGAATGATGATGTGGAAGATAAAAGAGATAAATGGCATTATTCCTGCCCCCCAAAAGCTAAGGCAGTACAACACCTACTATAAAATAAACAATATGAAAAAGTGGGCAGAGAAACAGCTACAGGGCCATTATTTGTCCTCAATGAATAAGCAGGAAGACATCAAAGGAAGAGATGACTTGAATTATGAGTTGGAAGTAAGATAGGCAGGGGAAATCCAAGCTAGGGAAATGACTTTAAAGCAAGCTGCATAAATAAGGAAAGATACGAATCATTTGGAAGGTAATGAATGAGTCCACTAGATAATACCTCTTAGTGGGAATGTGCAAAATAAGCTATTGAGATAATAACTTTTATCCTGTTCCAGATGTTGAAAAACATAATTCCACTTCCTATACCAGGGAGCATATAAATTATTCTAGTCTTACAGAGGTGGCCTGAAAGCAAAGAACCACTGATGCCACCAAATGATGAGGCTGAATTTGTTTCACACCCAGGGCAGGAAACTCAACTTTATAGACACCTTTAAAAAATACAATTTCACAAAGGAAGGAACATTTGGAGAGTATTTAATTGGTTTTCCAATGAATCTGTAAATCAAATAATCAACTTGGGGGGAACTGATATCTTTGCAATTTTAATTTTTCTAAATAAAAATATTGCATATATATGTATATGTGTGCCAAACATACCATTAAAATAGCATAAATACCAATATCAACCAATGAAATTGAAAATGTAATTAAAAACTTATCAACTAAGAAAAGCCTGGGCCCTGGTGGCTTCACTGCTGAATTCTACAAGACATTTAGAGAGGAACTGCTGCCACTACTGTTGAAACTCTTCAATGAAATTGAAAGGGAAGCAATACTCTCAAATGCATTCCTGGAAGCAAGCATCATCTTGATCCTCAAAGCAGAGAAAGACCCAACTGAAAAAGAGAACTATAGGCCAATCTCACTAATGAACAAAGATGCAAAAATCCTTAATAAGATAATGGCAAATAGAATGCAGAAGATCATCAAGAAGCTCATACACCCTGATCAAGTGGGATTCATCCCAGAGATGCAGGGATGGTTCAATATATGAAAATCAATCAATGTAATACACTGTATCAATAGAGCCAAGGACAAAAACCATATGATTATCTCCATAGATGCAGAAAAAGCATTTGACAAAATCCAACATGCATTTATGATAAAAACCCTACAAAAAAAATTGGAATAGATGGTCTCTACCTCAAACTGATAGAAGCCATCCATGAAAAACCAACAGCCAATATCATACTAAATGGTCAAAAACTGAAATCCTTCACACTAAATTGAGGAACAAGACAAGGATGTCCACTATCACCACTCTTGTTCAATATAGTTCTGGCAACATTAGCCATGAAAATCAGACAAGAGAAAGAAATAAAAGGAATAAAGATAGGAAATGAAGAAGTCAAATTGTCATCTTTTGCAGATGACATGATACTCTATATAGAAGACCCCAAGAACTCCACCAAAAGTCTTCTAGACTTAATAACCAAATTCAGTCAAGTAGCTGGTTACAAGGTCAACACACAAAAATCAATAGTTTTCCTCTACACGAATGACAGACTCACTGAGGGAGAAATAGGGCAAATAATTCCTTTCACAATAGCATCCAAAAAACTGAAATACCTAGGAATCATCCTAAAGAAAGAAATCAAAGACCTCTTCTTTGAAAACTATAGCACTCCAAAAAGAGAGGTTGAAGATGATATCATAAAATGGACAGACATCCCCTGCTCCTGGGTAGGAAGGATTAATAGAGTGAAAATGGCCATACTTCCAAAACTGCTATATAGATTTAATGCAATTCCAATTGAGATCCCAGCAGCATACTTCATAGACCTTGAGAAAACAATCCAAAAATTCATTTGGAACAAGAAGAGACCCAGAATAGCAAAAGTAATTGTAGGTAACAGAGACATGGCAGGAGGTATCACAATCCCCAACCTGCAACTCTACTATAAAGCTACTGTGATAAAAACAGCATGGTACTGGCAAAGAAACAGACCTGAGGACCAGTGGAACAGATTAGAAGATGCAGAAACAATGCCAGACACACTCAGACGTCTCATCTTCCATAAAGGAGCCAAACACCCTCACTGGAGGAAAGATAGCCTCTTTAATAAATGGTGCTGGAAAAATTGGGCTTCAGCTTGCCAAAGATTAAAACTAGACCTATATGTCTCACCATCCACCAAACTAAAATCAAAATGGATTAAAGATCTAAATATTAAAATAGAAACGCTGAACTGGCTGGAACAGAGGTTAGGTGGAACTCTTGAAGACATTGGGATAGGAAAAGACTTTATTAACAAAACCTCAGTTGCCTGTGAACGAGCACAAACAACCAACAAGTGGGACTTCTTTTTACTGAAAAGCTTCTGCATAGCAAGAGAAACCACCAGCAGTGTGAAGAGACAACCCACAATGTGGGAAAAAATCTTCACCTGCTGTTCCTCAGACAAAGGTCTACTATCTCGAATCTATAAAGAACTTAAAAAGATCAGACCTCCCAAATTTAAAGACTCAATCCAAAAATGGGCATCTGAAATGAACAGACATTTCTCAGACAAGGAAATAGAAATAGTAAATAAATACATGAAAAAATGTTCAACATCACTGGTCATTCAAGAGATCAAAATGAAAACAACACTGAGATTCCACCTCACTCCAGAAAGAATGGCTGCTATCGTGAAATCAACCAATAACAAATGCTGGTGGGGCTGTGGGGAAAGAGGAACCCTGCTCCACTGCTGGTGGGAGTGTAGACTGGTGCAAACACTGTGGAAAACAGTATGGAGATACCTCAAACAACTAGGACTGGAAGTCTCATTTGACCCTGCTATTCCACTGCTGGGGATCTTGCCCAAAGAATTAAAAGAATCATACCATAGTGATATATGTGTGCCCATGTTCATAGCAGCACAGTTTGTAATAGCTAAAACTTGGAAACAGCCCAAATGCCCATCAACTGGAGACTGGATAAAGAAAATGTGTTTTTTTTATATAAAATGGAGTACTACTCAGCCATAAGAAATGAGAAATTAGAGACATTTATAGCTAAGTGGATGCACATTGAGGTGATACTCTTAAGTGAAATAAATAGGACACACATGAATAAATTCTGAATACTTTCTCTGGTGTGAGAAACTGAAAGTGTAAATAAAGACTAAATGTATAATAGACCATGTGAAATAGGAAGAAAAGGGGCAAAGGAGAAGGAAGTGGGAGGGCTAGGGGAAAGGATAGAAGGGAATGGGATTAATATGAGAAAATGGAAAAATAGGAACAAAATCTCTGTAAATAGGGAGGAATGGAGGGGTTGAAGGGAGGGCTGGGCAAGGGTGAAAAATAAGAACCAAGAGAGACTATGTAAAGGTGCAAATTTCCAATGATGAATGTCATTATATTGTATACCTAAAATGTACCAATGATTAGAATGAATAATCAAAAATGTAAAATGGGAAGAAAAGGTCCAAAGTGGTAGGGGTAGTGGGAGGGGCAGGGGAAAGGAAAGAAGGGAAAGGAAAAATGATGAAAAATGGAAATAAAGTCTTTGTAAATAGGGAAGGGTGGAGGGGGTGAAGGGAGGGCTAGGAATGGGGAAAAAATAAGAACCAAGATGCATTATGTAAAGGTACAATTCCCAATGAGAAATATAATTGTGTTGTATACCTACAATGTACCAATAAAAGAATTTAATTAAAAAAAATGGTAAAGGAGACAAAAAATAAAAATAAAATAAAAAATAAATAAAATAGCATAAATATAACATAAATATATATATTATATGTCAAAGTTATTCAAAATTGCATAAAATATATTTATATACTTGGCATATATCAATATATATTTGAGATATATACATATATAAATTATATATTTATATAGTTAGACACACCAAAGATACAGCTTAAAATAGCATAAAAAATTTCAAGCATCCAGGAGTAAGGAGAAAATTATAAAACTTTTAACAAGACCTATTTGGAAAAATATGCAATTTTATAGAGAACTAATTTCATAGGACTGAAATTTTTCATATAATTTGTGTATTAATTTTTATCTAAGAATCTATTAATTTTTATTTATGCTCCACATGTGTTTTAAAAGAATGTACAAAATGAGAATAAATGTACAACTTGTTGAAAGAAATGGAATGCAGTAAAAGTAGTTCTTGGAAGGAAATTTACAACTTTAAGAGTATATATTAAAAAAGAAGAAAGATCTATTACAAATAGAATAAGTGTATACCTTAGGAAACCAAAAGAAGAGCAAATTAAATCAAAAGTAAATAAAAGAAAAAAATAAAAATTACAGTAGAAATCAATGAAATAAAAAACAAATTCAATAGAGAAAAATCTATGAAATAAAAGGCTTTTGAAAATATCAATAAAACTGATGAGCTTTTAACCTGGTAAAGAAAACCAGAGAAAATATAAATCACTTACATCATAAAAGAAAAAAGAGGTATTACTCCAAGTCTCATGGATATTAAAAGGATTAAAAGAACTACTATGAACCACTCTGCTACAAGTTGGATGATCCAGAAAAATCTACTAGTTTCTCAAATGACACAACTTACCAAAATATACACAAGAAGAAACAAATAATCTAAATAGACCTTTTACCTAGTAAAGAAATTGAATCAGTAACTAATAACCTAAAACAGAAAGCACCCTCCCTAAATGAGCTGGGTGGTTAATTATATTAAACATTTAGAAAATTATGCTAATTCTATATAATTTCTTTTGGAAGACAGAAGAGGGAATTCATTTTAACTCATTCCATGGGGCTAATATTCTAATACCAAAACCAAATAAATATTACAGAAAAAGACAACTACTCATGAACACAGAAGGAAAGATTGTCAACAAAATACTACCAAATCAAATCCAGTAATATATAAAAGAATTTAAACACCATGATGAAGTGGGATTTATCCCAGAGATTGTACTGAAAGATGCTTCAGCATTTGAAATGTAATTCACCAATCAGCTTAAAAAAAATCAAATCAACATATACAATAAAAGCCTGTGACAAACTCAAACATTCATTTATAATTTAAAAGAAAAACCTCTTGCTAATTAAGAATACGATAAAGAATATCTGCAAAAGTCTACCGCTAACACACTTGATGAAAGACTAGAAATTTTCCTGCTAAAATCAGGATCAAGTCAAGGATATCTCCTGTGATCATTCTTTTTCTACACTACACTGGGAGTCCTAGATAATGCAATAAGACAAGAAAAAGAAATAACAAGTATATAAATTGGAATGGAAGAAATAAGAATCCTTTCATTTACAGATGATAAATCATCTATTTATGTAGAAAATAGGAAGTAGGGTCGGGGATTTAGCTTAGTGGTTCTGCTGCCTGCCTCACAAGTGCAAGGTTCTGAGTTTGACCCCCAGTACCAAAAAAAAAAAAAAAGAAAAAAAAAGAAGATGGGAAGGAATTAATCAAAAAGGAAAGCCCTGGAATGAATAAACAATTATAGCAAGGTTGTAGGATCCAAGGTAAATATCAAAAGTCAATCACTTTCCTACATACAAGCAATGAACAATTAGATTTTTAAATTTAAAATATAATACTATTTATATTAGCAGCCATAAAAATGAAATATTTAGATTTAAAGTTGGAAAATATGTATAAAATTTATACATGAAAAACCATCAAGTTCTACGAAACAAATCAACTAACTAAATAACTGAAGAAATAGTACATGTTCATGGATCAGAAGATTCAGTACTGTCAAGATGCTACTGATTCACAACTTATCACTTGATTGAATTTAATTCTAAACAAAGCCCTTATTTACTGGATGCTGAACACTAATTCTAACATTTATATGAAAAGTGAAAGGCCATAATCATAATAGCTAACATCGTGCTGAAGGAGAGTAACAACTTCCAAGGACTGAATTTACCCAAGTTTAAGAGTAGAGACCCAATAATCAAGATAGTGTGGTATAAGTGAAAGAATAGACAAATGGATCAGTAGAACAGAAGATACTGCTCAAAAATAGACTCAACAATAGAGACAACTGATTTTTAACAAAGGGGCAAGAACATTTCAACGTAAGAAAGATAGTATTTTAAAGAAATAGAGCTAGGAACAACTGAATATCCACACAAAATAAAAAGAGAATTCAGACACAGACTTTAAACTTTTTACAAAAATTAACTCAAAGTGAATCATAAGCAAAATTGTAAAGTGCTAAAGTAGAACTTCTAGAAGATAATGGAGGAGAAAAATCTAGATGAATCTAGGTTTGACAATGACTTTTAGAAAGATTACCAAAGATGTGATTCATGAAATAACTGATAAGTTTGACTTTATTAATATTAAATACTTCTGCTCAGTGAAAGGCATTGTGATGAGAATAAGAATGAAAAAAGCCAGAGACTGAGAGGAAACATTTACAAAATACATATCTAGAAAGTCTATTAGTCAAAATATAATAAGAACCCTTACATCTCAACCATAGGAAATAAACAACTTGATTAAAAATGGGCAAACTATACAGAGAAGTCTCATCAAACAAGGAATGTAGATAACAGGAAGGCATATGAAAATGACATTCAATATCATATAGCATTAGGGAAATACAAAGTAAACAACAATAAGATATCACTGTATACTTATTGTAGTGGAGAAAATTCAAAACACTGACAACACCAAATGCTGATGGGAATGTGAACCAACAGGAACTCTCATTCATTGCAAATGGGAATGTAAAATGGTGCAGCCCCTTTGGAAGACAGCTTGGCAGTTTCTTTCAATACTAAGCATATGCTTACCATAATTCCATCAATCACACTCCTTGGTATGTATTAGGTCAGTGCTCATGAACATATGTTACTATAGGTATACATGTTGTTTTTTAAAGCAAAAAGTGTTAATGTATGAGTTGCTTTTTCTAAATTAAAACCTCAGTATTCAAGTTTAATTGCAGTATTGGCACTTTGTGATAAATAAGTGTGTTTTGAGTGGCAGTTTGGACAGCAGTCTCTAAAAGGTTCACCATCACTGTATTACGTATGTTCCTAAGAATATGGTAAGATGTGCAATTTTATAAAAACTGTCAAATAGCCTTTCATTATTGTTTATTTATCAAATGAGTAAACCTATGTCCACACAATATCCTGTATTCAAATATTTATAGCAGCTTTATTTTTAGTTGCCAAAGCTTGAAAGCAAGCTTGTACATGAATGTAGGTGAATATAGTATCTCTATACTCTATGCATTCATCTACTTTTCACTTCTGGGACAAAATACCTGACACATGCAACTTTAAGTAACAACTGTTTATTTTGGTACACAATTTCAGAGGTTTCAGCCCATGGTCATTTCAGAAACATCATGGCAGAAGGGTATGGTGAACAAAAGCTGCTAACCTCTTGGCAACCAAGAAGCAGAGCAGGTAAAGAAGAGCCTGAGAGAAAAGGGTGAGGGACCAGACATGATCTCCAAGGTTATATCCCCATGATTCTCCCAGGCACAACCAGAAATTGGCTGTACTAATCTCTTAGGTATCTCTCAAACTACTCAAGTTGATCATCAATATTAACCACAACAAATCCACCCCTTGCTAACTTGATGCCCAAACACATCTCCTTAACCAGCATTTAATCTGCAGATAGAAACAACAACAAGGTCACAGTTCTGCTTAACATTATGTAAATATCCTGTATACAATGAAAATGCACTAATTCCTTCTATAATTTTCAATAGGTCTAACATTGTTCAAAAGTCCAAGTCAAAAGTTCTACATGAGACTCAAGGCAAACTCTGAACTGTGAACTCTCTCATAAAATTCGCAAAGGAGGTTGCATGCTCCCAAGAGACAATGGCACAGAATACAAAGGGAAGAAGAGAGGAATAGAAACAGGACCAAAACACTAGAGAAAACATGGCAAGGCAAATATTAAATTTTGTAGTTCCACGTCTGTCATCCAAAGAATAGTTGCATGATGTGACTCCACAGGGCTTGGACAGCCTTGTTCATATGACCTTGCTGGTTGCAGCCCACTTGGCCTCTCTCCTGGGCTGGCTCTGCTCACTGCCTACAGCTTTCCTTGGCAGACATTTCATGGTCCTTGGGTCTCCAGCTTCTTGAGGTCTTCCCCGTAGCTTCACCTTCACTTCCACAGCTTCATGCATCACTCTCTCAGGGGCTCTCAGTGGGGACTATGACCCTATCACATGTTACCTAGATTTGCAGGCATTCATTTGACATCTCAGTGGAAGCATCTATATGTTTCATCTCTTGCATTCGGCATGCCTCTAAAACCAGTACCACATGGATGATGCCAATGTCTGCTGCCATTGTTCCTATTGTACTGGTGTAATGTACTTGGTTTCTTTTTAATAGTGCTAATCTCTTCTGAAACCATATTTCCTTTGGACCTAAATTCACATGTGCTTCTTTTCTAGACAAATTGCAACTTTTAAAGATGCTCCACTTCCAAGCAGTGCTACACTGGAGATCAAGATTTCAATACAAGAGTCTTGGAAGAGAGCACTTCATATTTATGCCACATGCAAGAAAGTAATATCTGCTATAAAAAATAAAGTATCAAGACATGAACAGACATGAAGGAAACTTAAATTCATTCTATCAGATGAATTAAGCTAATCTGAAAATCTTCCAACTATTTGACATTTTGGAAAAAAGAAAAACTATTGTGAATAGTAGAAAGATGAGTAATTGCTAAAAAATAATAGAGCCCAGAGGATTTAGAGGACAATGAAACTATTTTCTACAATTTTGTGATGGGGTTACATCTCATTATTCATATATTTTCAAATCTCATGAAATTTACAACACAAAGAATGAACTCTTAATAGGAACTATGAACTTACTGGCTCATCAGTTCCAACAAAGTACCATTCTGCTGTGGGATATTGATAGGGGGAGAAGCAGTGTGTACATGTGGGTTGGAAGTATATGGAAATTCTTTGTGCTTCCTGCTCATGTTTCCTGTGAACTTCAAACTGCTCTTTAAAAAAATAAGTTTAGTTTTGAAAAAGAATATATATTCTGCAGTTGGGTGCAATCATCTCTACATCTGTGTGGGTCTTTTGTTAATTATAGTGTGCAAATATTCTTTATTCTCACTGATATTTTGTCTGGAAGTAAAAATAGCAGACACATACACCCACAAATGCATACTTTATTTCACTTTCTCGGTTATCTCACTATTAATTATACACCCTATCAAAACTGAAGCAAAGATAGAGAAGTGATACTCTTTTCACATATCTATGATATTCCCTTTGTTCTTCAAATATATCCACTCATCCTGTCAAGTTCCTACAAAGCCTTCAACACTATCCTTAAAGTGGCCTTTGCTAGACTGGCTTCCTGACTACCTAGCACAGCTGACTCCCTCCATGTGTTTTTGGGTTGTCATCCACTTGTAACCTATTATTTATCTCCTTGAAGGTAGAAGTTTTCTATACCAGCACATTGAGTGCTATAATACTATACACTGAACAAATGTTTGCTACATAAATGGATAAAATTCATCCTGCAAAATTACAATGTGAAAATGGTAGATTTATCTGGACTCCCCCCTACTTAAATCTTTTGTCCTTTTCCTAAATCCTTTCTCTTCTTTGTGTTGATTTCAGATTCATTGTGCATAGATTTTTCCTCTTGTGTTTCTTGTGTTAAGATATCCTTTTTCTAACTTTAGCCAGTAACCATTCCTGGTCCTATTTCCATAGATTTGTGCCTATTCCCATGTGGTAACTGTGCTGCACACTTTCTACTCCTCCTACCAGAAGAAGGAGCCTTGACCTGGGAGAACCATGACTTGCTATAATCAATAAAATATAGCGGATTTGTTCTGGGCCTAGACCAAAGAAACCTGGCATCTTCCATTCCCAGCCTCTTGAAAACAATCTATCTCATTTATAAATTAAACTACTGAATGATGAAAAGCTACATAGAGAGAAGCCACAGGAAATGTACTAGGACACCCTACCAGACATGTGAGGCTCTCTTAGATGTTCTAGCCTCAACAGAGCTTCTTCCTGAATGCAACCACGTAAGTATTTCTAGTCAGCTGATTCCAGCTAAACCCAAGATCATGGTGAGTAATAAATCATTATTTTCTTAGTCCTCAGAGTTCTGTAGTGCTTGTCATACAGAAATAGCTGTCTGAAACCTCACTATTTTTTAGGTATTTGAAGCCAAAAGGAATTTAGTTTCACAAAACCATCATCAACAGAATTTTAATTTGTTCATTGTAATACACAGAAATGAGATTTAGAGCCTTGCATATACAATTTTCCATCTCGACTTGACTGCTTATTAGATGTATGGGCTTCATCAAACTGAATATGAACTTCAGTTTCTCCTTTCATAAAAATGGAAATACTCTAATTTGGAGTGTGACTCAAATTTACCTTTCAAAACGTTTCTGGTAGCGAGGTATGATAGAGTCTGTCTATAATCCTAGTACCCAGAATGGTTAAGGCAAGAGGATTACAAGTTCAAGCCCAGCCTAAGAAATTTAGTGACTTGGTGAGAACCTAAGACACAATGTAAACAAATGAGGCTCAGTGCAGAGGGCCTGTGTTCAATCCCCAGGACTGCAAAAAGAAAGAAAGGAAGAAAGAAAGAAAGGAAGGAAGGAAGGAAGGAAGGAAGGAAGGAAGGAAGGAAGGAGGAAAGAAGAAAAGAAAGAGAGAGAAAGAAAGTTTTTAGTAAAACATACAGTACAACGTTACTATAATGATTAATAAGTTAATTATTAATGAAGGAGGTAGCAAGTGAACAAAAATCCACAATATTCAGACAGTATTATCTGATCACATAGGAGTGACATCTAATAGATTAGGAAGGAAAAATATATCCTAAGAAAGATGGTTTCTGGTTTGAATCTTAAAATATGCAAAAAGTCAGCCCCAACCCCATGATGTTTCTCCCTGGGCCCACTCATGATTCTACAGGAAGGATCATGATGTGATCCTGGTGGTTCTATGTTATCTCTCTAGAACACTATCTCACTAGCCTTTGCCTTTCCCCCCTTTCTTCTTTCTGGATTCATGGTAAATTGGGATTAAACACTGAACTCATGTATCTGAGCAGCATTCTTGTCTTTGGCACCAAGAATTCTTGTCACTAATTAGTGGCTCTGAAATATAGCACTTACCTTCTGGGTTTTCATTTCTTCTCTAAATACCATTCACAGCAATAAAAACAAAACAAAGCAAAACAGCAAATGGTTTAGGATGATTTCCGTGCTACTTCTAGCCTTGATAGTCTCTGAAATGCCTTCATCAATGTATAGGCAAGCATACAAGATATGATCAACAAATATAGTGCTTGATTAAATCTTTTAAATTATTACAGTAAAAGACACATTCCTGTGAACCTCCTTTGAAATACTCCCCCTGGCTTCAAATGCTCTTATCCTGTCATTCTTACCACATTCCGAAGCAGTTCTGGAAGTTTCCTTCCATGAATATCTTTAGTTGTGTTGTCCTGGCTGTCTCAATGTCCAGAGCGAATTCCAGATGCTTACCTTTCATAACCATGTGACTTTGGGGAAGAGTCAGTGATTACACAGTGGCAGATTTAGTGAATAGGGTGGGTGAGGATGCACCTGAATGTATTTACAAACCTGCCTCTCCATTGGGTACCCCAGCAGCAACATTCACTGTATTTTTTATTATACCTCCTAAAGACATGACAGTGGACTTCCAGAACGCCTTCAGAAAGGGGCGAGAATGTAGAATAAGTGTTAAATACAAGGGGGAATATTTTGAAGGGGATTAGTGGCAATGTGTTTTTTATTGTAATTTTTAAAATTTAAACACACATTGTATATGGTGAACACCCCTTGTAGCTCTAGAAGTCTTTATCAGAAAATTCAACACTTACACATCAGCTACCCTACCACCACCCAAAATACCCAAGGAGAGAATGCATATCCAACCACAGAAATACTTAACAGTCTTTAATTCAGTACATTCACAGACTGAGCACTGGTTTTGACCCTCACAGGTAAACTTCATCATTGGTTGGATAAATGTTGAAACACATGAAAGCAGAGAAGGCTAATAAACATTTGATATTTGTATGGAATGTTCTATTAAGCTTTAAGAATTATACTCGTGTGCTTCTAAGTAGCTCCAATGCAAGCACTTCTTTAACAGAACACAGGCTACCTGGCAGAATTTCAGAAAGGACTCCTGGTAATGCGAACCTGGAGCTTTGTGCACGTGATTATGCGAAAAACTTTGACTTTATTAGGATTTTTTCAACTAGTTGCATAATAATTAATTGCTTTTATGATATCTATAAAAATAACTATTTTACTTCACTTTGTCCCTTTAGTAAATAAGCAAAGAAGGAGAAAAGGGGCAATATTTGTGATTGGCTCAGAACTGAGCACATTTTAAAGCCTACACGAGACCTCAGTGGTTTCGCCGCCTGCTGCGCAAGCGCAAGAACCCGAGTTCGATCCCCGGTACCAAAAAATAAATAAATAAATAAAGCCTACACGAGAAACTGCTGGAAGATAAAGCAATGAGAAACCTTAATCTGGTTGTATTCATGCATCCTAGTGATCATGTGAAGAACCAAAGCTCACAGGCTTTATTTGAATAGAAGTCCTCAAGGCCACTCAATCCATCAGTTTTGCTTTGGGTTTCAGAAACGCATGCAGTTTGCATTGCTTTTCTGTCTCTGTCTTATCCCCATTCTACAACTGAGCTCTGGGCATTCCTGTGATATTTCTGCTTCCCTTCTCTTTAACACAGCAAAAGCAGAGCCAGCAGAGTGTGTGCACAGGAAATGATTTAGTGCAAAGACAAGTGCACACCCAAACCACATGCCTGAAAACGGCTGTGACAGCGGAGAGATTTTCTTTTAATCCCGGAAATAGTTTCTTTACATCAATTACATCTACCAAAAATATGCCTTCTTCAAGTGTTTTCTGTCTCCCTGGTCATGTTATGAAATTGATGCTTTGTAACACTTCATAAGTATTTTAAAATTTTGCAGCATTAATTTAAAACTTTAGAAGATTTGCTTCTCTCTGAGGTTGCCTATTAGAAAAAAAAATGCATCCCTTTTCTCTTCTGGAGAGTAAATAATCACTTGATATTTGTTAAAGAATATATATGGTGGAACCTTCGCCTAACTCTCTGGAGAGCACTGGAATAGAAGCCATGACTTCTGCATAGTTGGTAACATGCAACATTGGAAACAATAAATTCTTTATACATGCGTAGTCCAAGAAAAACTCATAGCCAAAATATTTTTCTTTTTATATTTGATTTCCTCTTGTATGAATTAGCCTATTTTTTGCCAATTGGTAAAAGCTCTTTGTAATCATTGTATATCAGAGATATTAGGCTTTCCTTTTTATTTTTATTACAAATATTTATCCAATTACATCATTGGCCTATTAGCTTTTTAATTATATCTTTTGCCATAATGAAGATTTAAGATGCTATGCATTTAAATACTACTATTTTTTCTTTGAAACAGCTAGGATTGCTGATAAAGAGAGTATACGTCTATTAACAACAATTTCAAAAGTCATCCTAATAAAGACAAAACCCTTTCCTTAAAGAAGCTAATTAGGTAGATAACCCCCTTGAAAACCTGAGGAATTAAAGAAGTAAAATAGTTCCAGATTCCAAATGAAAAAAATGACTAAGGCATTGATTGAGGAGAGATTTTAGAAGCTTTTAAATAAAAAGGAAGAAATTCAATGTTAGCAAAATGCAATACAACATGGGACAACTGGCTCGGGCTTTTCAATCAGCCAATGTTATTTTCAAAAAGCGGGGGGAATGGTTGAGAATAAAACGTACAAAATATGGCAACCAAATTACTTTGCCTTCTACAGTGAAATTCTGGGTTGGTCAAGTCAGGTATAAAGAAAAGTCGTTTGGGACAACTGGAGGTGATGAAGGTATTAAGTTTCTTCACTGAGCTTGGTATGTTGAATGACATTGCAGTTATGTAGGGGAATGTTTCACTTTTTAAAAATAAATGCCAACTATTTTGAGACGAAAAGACATGATTTATATCATTTAACCATTTTAAATTATGACTATGCACTGTATTCTCTTTAACATTTCTTAGGCATGTTTAAAATCTTTATAATAAAATTAAACAGAATGTTCTTTAGAAGTAATATATAATTTGAGGCTTCATGAAATTCTAAGGCAATGTTTCTGAAACCTAGAAAAATCAGTGATATTAGTAAAAATATTCATTTTAAGAAAAAAAGAAAATGTGGACATCTTGAATGGACTAATTACCATAGAAGGGATTTGAAAGTGATTATAGATATCCTATTAAAAAATGTATTAAGACCAGATGGTTTCACAGCTGGACCCTATCCAAACTTTAGAGAATAAATAAATAACCCCAGTGCCATTTAAATTGTTCTGGGCAGGGAAAGAGACAAAAAGCTCTTCAATCCAATTTAGCAAGTTAGAAAAAAATATTCCTGGCACAATGTAATAAAGTTAATTTCATAAAAAAGGAAAAAGGAAAAAGTACAACAATCTTACTCATGTGTATAGATGCAAAATTCTCAATGATATATTATAAGATAGATTTATTTTATGTTGATCTTTTCAAAAATAAATGAAACAGCCAGGGATTTAGCTCAGTGGTTCTGCTGCCTGCCTCACAAGTGCAAGGTCCTGAGTTCAAACCCTGGTACCAAAAAAAAAAGAAAGAAAGAAAGAAAACATTATTTACAATTTCTTTACAGGTCAAGGTATTTATCTTTAAGAATGATGGATCTCTGAAATAACCAACATATTAAAGAAAAGGAGAAAATTAGAATGTCTAAGAAAACAAAACCATAACCGTTTACTTATACATTTAAGAAACTGAACAATCCATCCTATATTTACTAGTTATTTCTTTCTTCCTCAGATTGAGCCAAAATCTGCCTCAGCATAATTTTGACAGATGGAAAAAAAAGATTCCAGGACATTAATTCCCTGAGCCCGGACTAGAAATTAAAATGAAAGAAGAACAGAGAACTTGGTGACTGGTTCCCAGTGAAAAATATTCTTTCCTTGGCTGGGCATGGTGGTACACACCTATGATCCCAGCATTTGGGAGGCTGAGACAGGAGGATCGCCAAAAGTTTAAGGCCAGCCTGCACTACATAGTCAGTTCAAAGCCAGTCTGAACTACATAGCGAGACCCTGTCACAAACAAACAAACGTTCTTTTCTTTTAGCCATGTGCATCTCCGTGAGCTACGCCCTCAAGCATTCTAATGCTGAGCTGCATGGCTACTGTGGGCAAAATACACAACCTGCCAGAGTTTCACATTCAGATCACATTACTTTAAGTGTAATTTCTTCCAAGGAGGGGGTCTGTCTAAACACAGTACTTAATACACATCTCATTTAGTACATTTGTCCTTAAACAACACAGAGGCACTTGGTTTTGCCAAACAGCTCCTGCTCTGGCAAGAACTAATACATCACAATTAATATCACAGCTTTCAAACCATATCCCTCTCATCGCTCTTTAATATTCCCTTGGCAAGGTGAAAAGGCATAACATAATAATGAGTTGGTATCATAATTTAAGGATTACGTTTTATTGTTATTATGGAAATTCAGTGACTCTGTTATAGAGCTCAGTGCTTTGCTTAAGGTTGAAGGAGAGTTGGGATTTGAATGAGAATGTGCTTTTAATCACTATTCTACAGTGTTGTAAGTCCTTGAAAATTTATTAGCTTTATAAGCTAGCTGTTCTCTGAGAAATGCCAAGTAGGATGGACATCCTTCTGCACTGGGATCTCTTCACAAGACAGGTCCTGGGTGAGATGTGGGATGAAGCAAAGTGAGGTATTGTAAAAATGTAGGGTTAGGATAAAGCCCAGGCAGAAATATGAGCTAAGAAACAACTTAGCTTATAGATTTGCCTTTACAAAGCATCTTAGCCAATTTCTCCACAAAATCAAGAGGGATGAATGATTAGCAAATACTCAGCGAGTTGCAAATTAGCAGATCTGAAGTCACGTTTGTGCAACAAAGCATGGGACTGTTTTCACTGCACGGTGTGAATGTGGGGATACTCTTCCTTCTCCACAGCATCAAGGAGACTCAACTAAAACCTACCTGATTGTCAAGGGCTGAGGGGCATCCCAGTGGGGCAGCATTCTTAGAGAAATTCCCTGGAGTTGAAGAATCTGCTGTTGCACAATGTGACAACATACCTATGTGTTATGCCTGCTCTAAGTGTAACCGTACTGTCACACTTATGCCCACTTGCCTCCTCGGTGTGTCAATGGAACTAAGGTGTACAGGGCCTGAGTAGAGCAAATGAGAATTCATTCCCCAAATCCACTCACACTCACACTCCTAATGACCTCCTGAAGCTACAAACAGAATCAGTAATAACGACAGAGGAAGTACAGCAGGTTTCTGTTCATTGATACAGTTGAAGAATGGATCGCGTGGGTCACTCAGTGTTTGGGATCACTGGGTTGTAGTTCCTAGGTCACTCTATAATGTGTTTTCCTCTATTACTACAGCCTTCCTTTCCAGCACACCATTCTCTTCTGTCTTCTGCCTCTGCCTCTCTACACCAGCCCCCACCCCAGCCCTGGGACATCATCTATAAACTGGCATTTACAGGCTGCCTCCTGTGTTCCAAACGGTGCTCTGATACCAAAGACAAAAATGAGGTACCCTTTCCTGAGAGGCTCAGATAGATTCAAAACTGTAATTTATGTAATGTATGTAATGCATAATCTCAAGAGAACAGGCATTTAAAAGCATCAACACAGGGTGCACCCGTCAGAGGGTGTGGTGAGAGGGGACTGCGCCTACAAATCTTCCTATGCACACCCCCCCCCAGGCCAGTCCCTCCTTTGCTTACTCTTAAAGACGAGGCTGTTCCTGTATTGAGTACCAATGGGAAAGCATACAGCGCAGGACACGGCATCTTGTTATTTACGGTAGCTTGGAACCAGGTGGTTTAGACGGTACTTCACTTCCCAAACCTACCAGAGCTTCTGCCCTTGGTGATTTCTTCAATATGCTGAAATATGGCTAACCAGTATCTCTGGCTAACTGGATCCCGATAACAAGAAGCTGACCCAAGTGCATTTATCTGCTGCTGAAGAATTTTTAATACCAAATGCGGCCTTGGGTTGAAACTGTACGTTATTGGCTTTAGAAAAAGTTGTTAAAATCCATCAAAAGCTGTTTAAAAACCCAGAACACTTGAGAAGGCTGCTCCAGACTTCGCCAGACTTTTAACCCAGGGGGCTAGCACTGCTCCTCCAACCAACCTGAGATAGCAAGCCACCTTGCATGTGACTCAGGATGAGGCATGCCAGGAGATCTAATCGGCTAGCTGGAGACAGGGGCAGGCCAGATGGATGTCTGAGAAGAGTGGGAACAGAAAAACAGCCCAAATGTGAAGTTCAACCCCCCTATGTCTGACCCACCACCCAGTAAACCCTACAACTCAGGTCTGGCCGGCTTACCCCAAACCTTCTGGAAATCTCTTACACCACATTACTGTGATGCACATCGTTTTCAGCTTGTATTAGTGTCTGAAACTGTATAATTTATTTACTGTATTCATTTCCCCCTCTATGGGTATTTGCTGCCTCACACACTCACGGGCAAAAAGAAAAGTACCAGCCCCAAAGAGCCTGAAGGTGGGCTGGTAAGTTACCCTCCCCTTCCTGCCAAGTGAGAACTGCTATGCTGTAGGTGCTTAATGCACACTCACTGCAGGTGTGAAGGAAGAGGCACGCTTATCCCAAGCCAGGGACCCCAGCCCCCAGCCCCTACTAATCCCCTGACCGCTTCCCGGGCCCGCGCGCTCTTCAGCCCCAGAGCGCCCGCTCCCGCAGCGCCTCCCACGGCCCGGGACGCCCTCGCCGCCCGGAGTTCCCGGGAGTAGCGGCCCCGGCCGGCAGCGGAGCCAGGGTGGGCGGGCGGCGCGGGCTTCAGATGCGCCGCCGCGGGGCCCGGGCAGCTGCCGAGGAGTTTGGAAAGTCGTCGCGGAGAGAGAGGGGTGGGAGGAGCGGGGGTGTGAGAGCAAAACCCGCCTCTCGTGAGTTGAGCGAGGAGGGGGGAGGCTCCGAGTTCCGCTTCCTGAACGCGGAGGGCGCAGGAGGCTGGCGCGGGCAGGACCGGCGGGACGCACGCACCGGGTCCGCGGCGCCAGAGGTGCGGCCAGCGATGGCCAGCGAGCGGACCCGCAGGTTCACCCGGAGCCTGCTGAGACCCGGGCAGGCGGCCGAGCTGCGGCACAGCGCCGCGTCCGCCGCCGCGGTGGCCGTCAGCAGCCGGCAGCAGCAGCGGGTGAGTGCGGCGCGTGCCCCGCGCCTCCTCGCGCCCAGGGGTGCCGGGCCCGGCGCCGCCCGCGACCCGCAGCCCGCCCGCCGCCTCCGCCAGGCAGCGCCACCGACGCTGAAGGACGGGGGCGCGTTTGGGGACGCGGGACGCCCAGACGAGCGGCTGCGTGGGCGGCAGAAGTGCCCGTGGGAGAGCATGTACCGGGCTTCGGGGGGAGGGAGGGGTCGGAAGGGCGGCCACACCTGAGCTGGGTGACAGGGTACCACGTGCGGGACGGACCCCTCAGGGCGCGGGTCTTCGTCCCTCTCAGAATGCAGGCTGTGTGACCCGGTCCCGGCCCAGCCGGAAAGCCGGGGCGCGCTCCTTAACCCTAGCGGGAATATAAGTGTATTCAGCACAGCCCTGCTACCTCAGGGTAAAGACCTACAAACCACGTTCTGTCGCGATTGCTGCAGAAGGGGTTGGGGTCACAGCCTGGGAGGGTCATTCTGGTCTTTTTCTAGGATGTTCCGTGGGGTTCTCCCTCCGGCAAAGCTGCACTGGTTACTTCCTTATTGAAAGGCTTTCAAGTGCTGGGTGATTTCCGCGGGAAGTCCCTGGGGCAGGAGCCAGCGTCTGATACCCAGATCATATCCATACATCTCCAGATGTTCATAAATTCCAGTAGGTGTCACACTCCAGGGTGGGAAAGGCAAGAGGGAGAAGCAGGAAAAGCTCAACAGTGGTGGCAAAGGAAAGCCAGTGGAAACAATCCTCCAGAAAGGCCAGACCCGGGCTCTGGGGCAGAGTCGTTGGCCTGGCCTGGCTGGACCGGAATCCACGTTGTGTTTCATTTTCCTCTTTTGCCAGTAAATATCATTAGGAATTAAACGGCTCTTTTCAAGAGTGTCAAAGAAAGTGTTACTCTTGCCAGTCACCAATGAGGACAGAGCCAAAGGCTCCCAGAGCCAGTTCCCACAGCCAGGACTATTCTTTAACGCCAGAGGTCGGAAAGTTGAACAGAACGGAAGCAAATTGCTTGGCAGAGGGAAGAGGCATGGATGCCCAGGAGCAAGGGGGTGACGGAGCTGTGAAATAAGTTGGTGGCCAGGGAGCCTTGTCTAGCTCCTACAGCAGCCTGCAGTCTGCAGCCACCTGGAGATGCTTCAACTGTTATCCAACACCTTGCCGGGGCAGCTTATGATTCTGATATCATAAGCACATTTTCAGGCAAGGACAAACTCAGAAAAGACATGGCGGGGTGGGGGAGAATGATGTTAAAATCTTCCGATATGCATAGAAAGTAGTTTTTACTTTTGAAGGCTCATTCGGGATTGCATTGCTTGCCATTTGTTTCACAGTAATCTTATTTTGCGATTGACGCATTTTACAAAATCTCGGTAATGATCTGGTGGAGTAGTACAGCAGTGACAGCACTGGACTGAAATGGTGATTTTATGTGTACTTTGTGTATAAGTGGATGCTCATAGAAGTTTTGTGGCACTGGAATTTTTATAAAGAGTATGTATCCCAGATACTTTTACACACACACACACACACACACACACATTTTCTCCAAAATAAAAAAATTCTCTCCAGGTTTTGAGATCCTGGTGGCTTCTTGTCACAATGAATAAGCTCGGGGTCTCACTGGCAAAGGTGCTCCGGCCTCCCCTGCTCCACTTCAGCACCTTGGCCAACACTCTGAGTCGAGCTTGTGCCAAAATGTTTCATGGGATCTTACACATCTAGGCAGGCAGTGTGGGCAGAGATTTTGGCAGCAAGGCCTGAGCTTGGCGCTCCTCCGTGTAGGTTGGCCCTTGAAGGGAACCAGGAAGATGCCAAGTTCTCTCAATTTGCCACCCAAACTCAATAGGATTCTGAGGGACAGGGTGCCCCTTTGGAACCTAAAACCTTGCCATTGGACCAGTGATAAAGATGAACCCTGGTTTACTTGCATCGATGCAGTCCATTCAGCACTTGCTTCACATCCCCAAAGCCCAGTTGTCAAGGGAGAAAATGAGTGAGACACAGAGAAATGATTATGAGTAACTCACTTCAGTACAGTATGGCAGCACTGCCTGTGTGTACTGGAGCAAGCTGTCATCTGTTGAAAAATATTGGAGGGACAACAGAAACTCCTTCTGGGAAAAACTTTCTCAGTGCTACATGTATACAGTGTCCTTTCTGAAAACTCTGGGACAAAAGCCTCTGTAATGTTACAGAGAGATTGTGAAGTATGAACTCTACCCAATTCAGTATGGATAGAAAACCTTACTGATAGAGGATCTACTTGGACAGATAAACCAAGTAGTTGTGGACTCGAAGAATGAGATTGTGTATGTGCGTGCACACACACACACACACACACACCAAGAAATCTTGAAAATGTGTTGTGGAAAGCAGAGATCAAGGAGTTCAACTCTGAGAGCAGTTGCTGGGGAAAGTAGAGATGAACAGCAGTCAGGCTCTGGAGCGGGCTCAGGCACATACAGACCCCTGGTTGGAACCCACCTTATATTTTATCCCTCCCAAGCACAATTCTGAATAAAAGATATACGTTTTGATAGGAGAAATATATGCTCCTTTTAGTTAACCTAAAATATTTTTGTAGAAAATAAATGAGTAACTACTCATTCACAGACCAAATCATGAGAGCAAATTAAGTAATATCCTGAAATCCCATTGCTGTTTGTCTCACAGAGCAAGCTTTTCAGCTGTAAAGAGATTAGAAACATTTTTCACACATCAGAGCTTGAGTATTGTATTAATTTGCCTGAGTATGCATACCATGTTAACTGCACAATAGTAATGCTACTAATTGGAAATCCTTTCTTGAGAAGAAACTTTTCTTCAAAAATTCATCCCATGTATCTGCTTTCACGTGAATTAATTCATTTAAATAGCTTTTTTCAAGTCATTAAAATATAAACTTAAAATTTGTATAACTTTCTCCATACATGTTTGATTGCATTTCAAAAGAAAAATACTGTTTTTATAAATATAGGTAATGATTCTGCCAAACATGACATCAGATTTGTCACTCTGGGAGAAAATGAATTGGGGTTATGGAAGGTTTTTGGTGGTCAGAGCTGTGGAATATTTGGGGTAATGGAATGTGAGAGGTACCGAGGACAGGCTGATGGAGGGGATATACAAAGGCTGATGGATGTTTACCAGAGAGAAAATAACCATTTAGTCAATTTTTGCCCAAAGCATTTTATGTATTTCTTAGACTGGAGCTTGCTACTTTATTTGCATGCTCTCTTTAATGTAAGGCCTTTGTGATTTTTTTCTATTGTTGTACAAACACTCCTCTGCAACTGATTTCTTAATTTGACCAAATTTTCATGGTAACTTTTAAAGACGATAAAATCCTGCAAGAAGTTCTCATAGTTAACTGGTATGTTTTCTTCCTGCCCACCCTCCCAGCAAGGGTGATGGGTAAAGAGAGGGAAGTATTTATTTCAGTGATCACAAAAATTCCATTTCCTTGCTTTGATGTTGTCTAATTCTTCTATTCCTTTAGAATACTACTTTGGGTATTTTAGGGAGCTATGTATAAGAAGCAGAACCTTTGACCTAGCAAAAGACTTTGCTAGAGAAGAAATGAACATGTAAATGTTTACATGAGCATGAGAAATTCCTAGAAGGAAGAACTTCCTACCCTCTGAAATTTGTGACATTTAATAGTTGAGAGTAGGAGGAGTTTTTAAATATGGAGTGGGGGAGATAGGAATTTTCCAAAGGTCATGCTAGAAGTAAGTGAAAAGATGCCAAAATTGATATTGAATGAAAGAAAGCCACACACTTGTTTTACTGTCAATGTCTAAAGTGAAAGCAATATTCAAAGTAAAGGCCTGTTTGTTTGGTATTCACAGCAGTCTTTTTTCTGCCTTCCTTTGATGTGGTTCTTTATGGCAAAGTGTTTAAAATTTAGCAGAAATGCATATTTATGTTTTTATGTGAGGAGATTCCCTCAACTTCTTTTCTTGGTCAAGAAAACACAAATTTAGTTTACAAGACCAAGTCTAAATGTTATTGATCGTATCAGCTAATACTTGGGATTCCTCAGGGGCAGTGGAGAAGTAACTTTAAAAATAAATGGTTTTTAAAACTTCTAGAAGATTAAAAAAATGAAAGAATGATCCAACATGTATGATTCTGGCCTGTCTTTTTCTCCTCAACCATCTTGTCAGGTGCCTAATATAGAAGAAGAGGAATAATAAATGTGTTGTGACGGAAGATTCATTGAGAATCTATGAAGTGCCTGGCACCTTGTCAAGTGCTTGTATAATTCCCAGATTCATTGTATAAGGAAGTTCCCACTGTTCCCAGGTACAGAGATCACTGGAACTCATACACTAATCGACCTTAAGTAACTGATGTGGAACCTTGTTTACATTCTGAATGCCAAGTACAGAGGGTTAAGATTCCAATAAACCTCCAGCAATTTTGTAGTTTTGTAGCTGTGCCTCCTGGCGTCTCTTAGTTGGAGAAAGGGTTGGTGCTGCCTTCCAGTCTACTTAAGATGTAGCTCTACCAAAGGAACAGGAAGTGGGTCTTCCCACCAGTGTTTCAGAGCAGCAGTCAGCATTCACAGCATTCATCTAGTGTTCCACGTGGTTAGCAGCAACATTAGAGTTTGTTCCTTGTACTCTTAATAACAATAACAATATACCATCCGAAGGCAACTGGAAACTCAGTAGTGAAATCCTTAAAACTATGACCCACTCAGTTTCCTCTTGTGTTTCTGGAAAAGCCTTAAGCAATTGTGAAAGGGAGTGGGCTTAATTGTTCTCAAGTCTTCTTAGGACTGCTTGCTTCCCCATTTTCAGTCTCATCACTCCACTCCAGAATGTGCCTCAAGTGTTCCAGGGCATTGTGTACCCTGGAGAACCATACTTCCATTTATCTCAAGAGCCTTGAGACTCTTATTTCACATTTTGTTTTCTTCAAAGGAAGGATTCAAAGTGTCTCATAAAGATGCATGTAAGACAACAACAAAATAACAAGAGAGCAGAAAGTGAAAGTATTTTAAAAATAGTATTATTAGGAAAGGTAAATGTAGCCAGATGTTGGTCAATGGAATATGATCGGTAAATAAAATGCATAAACACAAAATCCTATGGTCTTTCTAAAGGTGTTTCCTGTAGCTAAATAAAATTGAAAACACCATGAGATTAAAGAGGTTTATAAAGTTAAAAAAAATAATTTGATCTAGGTGTGTTCAACTTTATCTTCTACTGAAACTCAAGAGATAAGACACATTTTTTTTTTTCCTTGAGATTTTTAATGAAAGGTAGCATGATGCAGAGTCAGGCTGTCATCAAGTTCTGTCCAAGGACCAGAGGCATCGATGCCACTTGGAGCTGACTAGAAATGAAGAACCCCAGAATTCCCACGAGACATACTGGCTGTGGACTTTGACAAGATCATCTGCTTACTCGTAAACACATTAAAATTTGAGAAACAAAAATGCACTATGTCTTCAGCTGTATTTTTGCAGTGTATCATCAGGTGAAGACAGCTGTACAAGAATGCAGTGCTATGTGGTTCATTCTGCAAATCTTTGAAAGTTCTACTTAAGGCAGAGGTAAAGTTTAGGCCACCTAAGAATGAACATGAGAATTAATTACTAAATAACTTCAGGGAAATCTCTTGCTGATTTGTGTTATATTTTATTCTTCACCTTAATTGTAGTGTGAACTTAATTTAAGCTTTTAAGTTAAGAAAAAAAGTCATACCATGGATTTAATAGTTGCAGTCTAAATCAGCCAGAGTTCTCATCCTGGATTATAGGGTGACAGTTCACACTCCAAAGATGTGTTGCAGGGTGAAGCAAATGTCACTGATCATACCAGGGTGTGTTAGAATAGAAATATTTCAACTCTTGCATTAAGGACTGAATGTTTGTATGCTTCAAAAAATGCTTAGGTTGAAGCTTTAATTCTCAGTCTGAGGGTATTTGGAAATGAGGGTCTTTGGGGTAAATTAGATCATGAGGGTGTACCCTCATGAAGGGAACAGTGGTTTCACAAGAAGAAGGGTAGGGTAGACTGCCCTTTCTTTGCTTTGTGAAGACACTGAGAAGATGACTTTCAGAACTATGAAAAATAAATTTCTGTTGTTTAAGCCACCTGTGTTGTTATGGCAACCTAAACTGACATTACTACAATGTGCAATAACATGATGATTCCTTATGCTTTGTAAGATCTATATTGCTGTCATCCTGAAGCTATTGGTAGTTTGAAAATAATTAGCCACATCAAGAAATTCCATTATTACAATCAGAAAATTAGGCAAATGTTTTTTCTCTCTCCTATTTATTGAGTCCCAGAAAAAATATTTCTCTCACTCATGTTTGGATACACTAAGGATGGGAGTCTTGATATTTTCATATGCTACAATGTAGCCCATGATCACTTTGCCTGTCCTTCACCCTCCTCTTGGGATACTCCTTCTTTGACTACCCAAGGAAGAGTTCTAAAGTACACTGCTG
Organism: Heterocephalus glaber; assembly: GCF_053883595.1. Classification (NCBI taxonomy): domain Eukaryota; kingdom Metazoa; phylum Chordata; class Mammalia; order Rodentia; family Bathyergidae; genus Heterocephalus; species Heterocephalus glaber. Next base: position 394,511 of record NW_028258153.1, read on the forward strand.
ACAGTTTGGCCATGTAGGCTTCTAGCAAATGGTAAAGAGGTGTTACAAGAAATGGCAGATTCTGGAGTCTGGACACTAGAATCCCTAACCTGGCCCTGGGACTCTGTGAAGTCACTTCTCTCTTTTAAACCTCAGTTTCCAGATTTGTGAAACGAGGGGATCACATGACTGGGTCTTTGCATTTGTCGTTCCTCTGTTCCAGAGCTCTCACGGGTCTCCTAATTCCTCAGGGTCTCAGATGTCCCGTCCTTAGGAAGGTTATCTTGGACCACAGGTGGAAGTATTTCTACTTGCTTCCCCTGTCTCCACCTCTGATTCTTTTTGCTTCATTCCTCTCACTGTTACCTCAGGTGTCTTTTCAAACTTGTCTATTGCACTACTTGTATAAGCTGTTAATTATGAGAAAATAGGATTTAAGGGCAGGGCTCCTTCCTGCAAATTGCTTACGGTCATCCTGGAGAGTGTGCTGGGTGCACAGAAGTGAGCAATTACAGTGGAGCTGGGACCTGCGGCCATGTCTGATTAAGCTGCGCCTCGATGCACAGAATGCTCTTTGTAGTCTACTAATGGAGCTTGGTGAGCATCAAGCCTGCAGTCACCCAGGCGGCCATTGTGTCCTGCATGTCAGCTGCCTCACCTGTGCAATGTCTTTTAATCCTGTCAAGAGCCCTGTGACAATGGGTTATTTTCCTTATGTGGTAGGACAGGAAAGATTCTTAAAGTCCAGGAGCAACTTAGAGAACCAGATCAACTGACTGATGGATGGTGAATTGGGACTCCATGCAAGCAGTCTGCCTCCCAGTCTGAATTTCTCCTGACTACAACTGCTTTCTGGCCGCACCAAGCAAGAAAAGCCATATTAAACATGCAGTTAGCGTCCATTACAGGGAGCAGAGAGATACAAGGCAATGTCAGAGGACTTGCCATAGGAGGAGTTTCTTTGAACGTTTTTTAATAGAACACCTGTGTGGGTTTTTTTCTCTGCTTAACAGTTTTTGGCTTCCCTACAACATGGGGCATTTGGAGTGACACCCACATTGGTCACTATTTGAGTGCTGTCATTTCCCAAGTTCTGGACTGGCACAGAGTAGGTTAAGCTTTGCAAACAAAAGCTCTTTAGATTCTGAAAGGGGCATCATTTGATTCTTCTTCTACAGAAATATATTCTTTAGCAAGATAAGTATGGGGTGGTTGGGTGGCCTTATTCCATCTGTTACATGGTCTCCTCTTGTAGTCTTGATTTTATGTCATGTTTATAAATAAGTGTTTTCCCCTCCCATTGAAGTGATATTTGTTTGCCTTTTATCATTCACAGCAGTATGAATGTGCTGGAAATAAATGCCTGTTTGCAGAACTCAACATGTTGACCTACATTTAATGATGTAGAAATAATAACATTTAATGAAAATGACTGAGTTATCAGCAATAGAGAAAAGCATTTGCCTTTAAAAATGTTAATATTTTGCAATTGGATTGAAGTGGAAATGTCTGACTATATTGGAAGCATTAATAGACTTAAATCATAAAAAGTTCATTTAATTTGTACTGCTAAAATGTGAAAATATTCAGTGTTTCTAATTCAATTTCAGCATACCTCTTCTCCTGACACAGAATTTGGGAAGCTAGGCAGCTTTTTAATTTAAATTAAATACCAAAATGGTAGACTTTAACAAAAGGATCTGGAAAGGAGTCTATTTGAAAAGATGACACCATTTATGATTAGCACAATGAGCTTTTCTTCATATAATGATTTTAGTAATTACCAATCTAAATGACTAATTAAGGCTGTCAAAATGACCAGTGACTATTGGCCTTTCAAATTACACATTCTATCAAAAGAACACAGGCATGAGTATTTGACTTGGAAAGCAAGCAAACCGAAAAAGCTTAACAAAACTTACTATTCAATGACATAAGATAATTAAATTATTCTCAACCCCCCCCCTGTTTATTTGCCAAGCTCTTCAAAGTCCCTTTGCCCCAGCTCTTTAGAAGGATAAAATGGAAACTGAATTCAGCTGAGAAACCTTCATAGAATGAAAGCAGTGTGGAAGCTCAGTCACTTTTGCAGAAGAAAATGCAAATATGGAAAATTAATATTTAAAGACATTTGCTTTGTATGCTTTTTTCCATTTTTTGATTATTAAAAATCAGATATTCATTCAAAAGAAGATTGTATTTTCAAATGAAGAAAGTATCTCTGTCTGCTTTAAAACATATCTATGTAGATTGCTATAAATCTGTCCTATATGTGAAACTGCTAGTAATAAAATTTATTGGTATCCTAACATGCAGAGATAAGATTCTTTTAGGACCTTTCTTAGAGCCCAACAGGGAAGGTTCATTCATTAACTTCAGTTTTTTTTATGTCAAAAGCCATTATGTGGCTGCTAGCCCATGAGTTTGAAAAATGTATCTTTTTATCACTAGAAAGCAGTGGTTTCCATGCAGTGTAACCTTGGCCAAGTCTTTAATCTGCTTTGGATTGCTTCTTAAACAAGAAGATTGGACACTGATACGAAAAATGCTTTTTAGGCCTAAAATCTAGTTCTTACTCTTTCTGGGAGAGTTTCACATAGGATTTTAAAAAAAATTTTTTTCTTCATTGTTCATTCATATACCTGGAAGAATTGGTCCAAATAATCTACAATCAAATTTGTGTTTAACAGTGAAGTGATAGTATAAAAACTGGTTATCAGCTGGGCGTGGTGGTGCATGTCTGTAATCCCAGCTACTTGGGAAGCTGAGGCAGGAGGATGGAAAGTTTGAGGCCAGCTTGGGAAACTTAGCAAGACTCTGTCTCAAAGTAAAAATGAATAATAAATTAATTGAAAGGGCGAATCGTGTGGCTCAGTGGTAGAGTGCTGCTGGCCTAACATGCAGAGCACCCCCAGTACAGACAATAGAGTGGTTGTTTGGGGTTGTCATGAAGGGAATGGCTATTTTCACATCCCAAGGATGGAGTAAGTCCTCTGGGACTTGACCAGCTGGTCACCAACTGTTTGGGCAAATCAGTTTCTTCCAACCTTGTGGAGCCTCAGAGGCAAGCACTCTATCTCATTTCTCTCTTTCCTATGCTAGAGAACAGGAAAAGACCTGTCTGCTTTCAGAAGGCACATTTTCCAGCTCATCACAATCCTCTGGCTTAAGGTCCAAGCTGAGTTCTTCTTAGTACCCACATGACGAATATGGGGGAGCAGGGAGAGTGGGAAGTCCTCCCTCAACTCCAGTCCTCCTAGCCATTGGCAAACAGCAAGAACTTCTCTTTCTTTACCTCTGTCTCTGAGTCTGTTTTTTGTCTCTACCTTTCTCACCTCCTTCTCTCGTCTCACACCTGAGAAAGGTAATATGATCTGCCCTGGACTTGGTGTGATTTCAGAGATGTTGAAAAGACAGCAGATTCTTCTTCAGCCCTGTGCCTGGAGAGTCTTACTTGCAAGCTGGTACTCAACAAGGAGTGGGGTATTTTATTTCACAGTTAGTAGTCAACCTTGAAAACATAGGGCAGCATGGTGATGCTCTTAAATCCATTCCAAACTGTCAATCAGAGAGTGAGCTGGCATATTTTTGGAAGAGTCCCAATCTGTTAGACAAAAAAGGCACAGAAGTGGGCTAGGGTACCAAAGATAGCCTATCCTTTCACTGGTAGCCAGTCTATCTGTAGTAGACCTATTTAAATGGCATTTGTGTGCCTACAGTTTAAATGGGATATGTCTGTGTTACTTCTCCTGGACTAGGAAAATGAATTATGGATTTGCCCTTATACCTTCAATATTCTGAGGAAGCTTCAAGTCTAGGATTGTGGTTTTTATTTCCATATCTTAAGGACAGCAACACCCTAGCACATAGTAGGTACTTACCAAATGCTTATCAAGTGGAAGAAAGAATGACACACTTGGAAATGGTGGAAGTATAGATAAGTATGTGAAAGGAAATCTAAGAACCCCGTTAGCAGTAAAGAAATTCTTAGGTATGCTTGGGATGAAATACTTCAGTAGCCAAGAACTAACATAGAATACCAGCTCAATAATAGGAAATGGAACAGAATTTAATTCAAGATTTCCACAAAGAGCTATTTAAAATTAGCAAGTAAAATGCTGATTGGCATGTGTCCGTACTCTGGACTAAGTAAGTTTGGGCCAAGCAGGTGTTGAGGTTTTTCCAACACCAGCTCCTTCCCTGCTAGGTGCCTGGGGAACACATGCAGTCCTCAGGGTTTGGCCAGGCGTATCACTGGCTTTCCCATGGACACTGTTAGTGGCCACCAGCTGAAGATGATCCAACAGAGCAGAGTGCAAAAAATGGCTGATTAAAATCCAGGAAGTGTGGGCAGCAGAGTTTGGGCAGCAGTGTTCCCAGCCTCATGATGGAAAGCAGTTTATACTTAAAAAAAAACTTAATAAATCACCAGAGCTATATGATTTTATCAGTGAATGTGAATGCTATTTTAGTCTTTGAAATCTTGCCTTATTTCCTTCAGATGAGAGTGCTTTCCTGATACAGGGTTGTGATGACTGCTCTCTCCATGTTTTAAATTCTGATCTTCATAAAATAGTCCCTTTTTATTTCTTTACTTCCCAAACTTTATAATTTTATTAAGTTAGTAACTCAAAATACAGAAGATAGAAAAAGAATTAGTGATCATCTACAATCCTCCTACCCACTGGCAAACTTTCAGTATGTTTGCTTGAGGCATTTATCAAATGTACACTAAAATCCTTCTTTGACATACATTTGAGCCAATACTGAATATTTAAAATTTTGATGTGTGTCAAGTGATTTAAGTTAAATTTTGTGCCAATTCTTTCTGCACATTCTACGTATTCTTTATGTACCAACACAACATGAAATTTTATGCTGGGAATATGGAAAGAGAAATTATGCTACTTCTCTTGATATCCTACAATCAAAATTTTAGATCTACAGGAAAGTGTCATCTAAAATAGATAAGGAGACTAAGTCACGGGGAGGTTTAAGTGGGTATGACCGGGGTCACAGGGCAAGGTCAAGGCATGATCTGGCCCCCAGGGCGTGTTCTCCTTCCACTGAGTGCTCCATCTGCAATGATACGATTTCATGCTGCAGAATGAAAGTCTAGAATCCTGACTTGTCCAGTGACTCTGGTGAAAGTGCATGGATCTTACAGAGCTCTACCTTTAGAGGAGATTAAGTGGTACCCATCCACCTAACCTGGGTGTACTCTCAGTTCCCTTCTTGAGCATCTGAGATCATGGTTACTTGATGTTTTTCTGAGGCTCTGTACAGGTGTCTCAAAACATGTGGCCCTATTTGGCAGCTTGCTGAAAATGTTTGCCTCCAGTTCCTGTGTGTGGGAAGAGCCCAGTGTGTCCTTGGGCCCGAACCGTTCCTGTAAGCTCACCTCATGTTTTCATTTGCCACATCTAGTGATCGGAATGACTGTGTACTTGCTGTCTGTCTCCTAAGAAGTTACCACAGCTTACCTGAGTCTGATCTAATATAGATGTGAATATTGTTATTAGATATCTGACACTGCTGTGACCATAAATTTAGTGTGTAAACAACACTGATGTATAGGAATTGGTGAGAAGGCTGGTGGTGGTTCCAACGGGCTAAAATCAGCCTGTTGCCTAGGACTTTGTCATTTTCTGGAGGCTGTAAAAGAAAGCCCATTTTGTGTCCATCTGGGCTGTTGCATAATTCAGATCCTTGAGATTGTGAAGTGGAGCCCCCATTTTCTTGTTGGATAGAAACTGAAGTCTGTTGTCAGCCTCTAGAGAGTGCCACATGCCTTCACCGTGGCTCCCTCCATCTTCAAAATTAGCAATGATGGATCAGGGTCTTCTCACATTGCATCTCTCTGATCCTTTCTTCTGATTCTTCTTCCACTATTAAGAGTTGTATGATTGAATTAAGTCACCTGGATAATCCAGGATTATCTCTCCATATCCTGGTCCTTGATCCTAATTGAATTTGCAAAGTTCCCTTTTCCATGGAAGTAGACATCCATATTCACAAGTTCTGGGGATTAAGTGTGGACATCTTTATGGGGCCTACCACAAAATACTTATAAAGATTATTAGAAGGAATAAATCCTCCTGAACCACTGCTTTCTGATCTTCCAACACAGTGGAGGAAACAGTCTTTGTAGGAGAAGACCAAATTTCAGTTCTTAAATTTGACCTTCTGCATTACGTGGATGGCTTGGATTAACTTAACAAACCTTAGCTTTTCTATGTATAAAATGAGCAGACACAAAACTCCCATGGGAAGCCAGTGATAATCTGCCAAAGAGATTTTTAGCCACAGTCATGTTTATTGTCATAGTTGTTATCTGGCCTGGAGTGTTCCTCAGTTGCCTCAGTATCTATGTACCTAGGAATGAGCTTCTTGGAATAAGCCTCACTATATTGCAGTAGAAAATAGATAATCATGAAAGGTGACTACAGCAGAATCTGGTCTGTTGTTCAGGGAAACCTGAACTCTGCTTTAGGTCTACATATGACTTTCTCTTTGGCAAGGCCTCAATGTTTAGGTGAGAGGAGTGTGACCTATGGTTGTTCTCAGGCTTACTAGCTTCACTTTCCTTGTATTGTCTCTACTGTCATGTCCTGGAGAGCCTGATGGGCAGGACCAAGTATTCTGTGCATCAACACAAAGCAAACTGTCTACAAAATGAATACATGGAGTTTTCAACAATTACTCAGAAAAACAGGCTTAACTTTCTAATGAGCAATTTTATTCAAAAGAATATCTTGGTTCCTCAGTAGTTAGACTCAATACATTTTTGGTCACAAAAAAGTGGATCAAGTATTCCCTGAAACACTGTAGTTCACAGAATACCTTGAAGGAACTCTTAGTGTTAGCATTCACCATGTATCTGGCCTTAGACAGGTGATTTGTTCCTCTCACACAACTTCAGTTCCCATATTTTTACTAGTATTTCCCACTCTACCTCCACTTGGAGCTCTGCCCCTGTCAGTCTCTTCTGAGGTCCCTCAGTTACTTTGGACACATCTTTATCAGAGGATCATCAAAAAGATCATACAGCCTGACCAAGTCAGATTTATCTCAAGGATGCAAGGATGGTTCAACATATGTAAATCAATAAATGTTATACACTATATTAACAGAGTCAAGAACAAAAACCGTATGATCATCTCAGTAGACTCAGAAAAAACATTAGACAAAATTCAACACCCATTCATGATAAAAACCCTGCAGAAAATTGGAATAGATGGTCTTTATCTCAACTTGATAAAGACTATCTATGAAAAACCAAGAGCCAACATCACACTAAATGGTCAAAAACTAAAATCCTTCATGCTAAAATCAGGAACAAGACAAGGATGCCCACTATCACCACTCCTGTTCAATATAGTTTTGGAAACATTAGCCACAGAAATTAGCAAGAGAAAGAAATAAAAGGAATAAACATAGGAAAGGAAGAAGTTAAACTGTCATTATTTCCTGATGATATGATACTCTACATAAAAGACCCTAAAAATGCCACCAAAAGACTTCTAGACTTAATTGACAGATTCAGTAGAGTAGCTGGATACAAGGTCAACATTCAAAAAATCAATAGCCATCTTCTACACAAATAGCAGACTCACTGAAAGAGAAATTAGGAAAACAGTCCCTTTCACAATAGCACCCAAAACAATAAAATATCTTGGAATCAATCAAATAAAAGAAGGAAGCAAAAGACCTCGACATTGAGAACTACAGCACTATGAAAAAAGAGATCGAGGAGGATATAAGAAAATGGAGAGATATCCCCTGTTGCTGGGTAGGAAGAACTAAAATAGTGGAAATGGCCATACTTCCAAAACTGCTATACAGATTCAATGCAATCCCGATTAAAATACCAGCAGCATATTTCACAGAACTAGAGAAAACAATCCAAAAGTTCATCTGGAACCAGAAGAGACCTAGAATAGCAAAAGCAATTCTAGACAACAGAGACATGGCAGGGGGTATCACAATCCCCAACTGGAAACTACACTATGAAGCTACTGTGATAAAAACAGCATGGTACTGGCAAAGAAACAGACCCGAGGATCAGTGGAATAGATTAGAAGTTGCAGAAACAACTCCAGACATACTCAGCTACCTCATCTTTGACAAAGGAGCCAACCATCCTCACTGGAGGGAAGATAGACTCTTTAATAAATGGTGTTGGAAAAACTAGATTTCAACTTACCAAAGATTAAAACTAGACCCCTGCCTTTCACCATGCCCTAAACTAAAATCAAAGTGGATTAAAGATCTAAATATTAAAACAGAAACACTAAACTTGCTGGAAGATAAGTTAGGTAGAACTCTCAAAGACATTGGCATAGGAAAGGACTTTATGAACAAATCCTCAATAGTATGGGAACTAGCACAAAGAATCAACAACTGGGATCTCATCTTACTGAAAAGCTTCTGCACTGTAAGAGAAACCACCAACAGAGCTAAGAGAAAACCTACAATGTGGGAAAAAGTTTTTACCAGCTGTTACTCAGACAACGATCTACTATCTAGAATATATAAAAAAACTGAAAAAAATCAGAATACCCAAATATAAATACCCAATTCAAAAATGGGCATCCAAAATGAACAGACATTTCTCAGACAAAAAAATAAAAGCAGCAAATAAACATATGAAAAAATATTCAGCATCACTGGTCATTCAAGAGCTCCAGATGAAAACAATTCTGAGATTCCACCTCACACCAGAAAGAATGGCTGCTATCAAGAAATCAACCAATAACAAATGCTGGAGGGGTTGGGGGGAGAAAGGAACCCTTTTTCATTGTTGGTGGGAGTGCAGACTGGTGCAACCACTGTGGAAATCAGTATGGAGATACCTCAAACAACTAGGATTGGAAGTCCCATTTGACCCAGCTATTCCTCTATTGAGTATCTTCCCAAAAGAATGAAAAGAATCATACCACAGTGATATATGTGCACCATGTTTATAGCGGCACAGTTTGTAATAGCTAAAACTTGGAAACAGCCCAATTGCCCATCAACTGGAGACTGGTTAAAGAAGGTGTATTTTTTTTTATAAATTGGAGTACTCAGCCATAAAGAATGAGAAACTGGAGACATTTGTAGCTAAGTGGATGCACATTGAGGCTACACTCTTAAGTGAAATAAATAGAACACATATGTATAAATACTGAATAGTTTCTCTGGTGTGAAAAACTAGAAGTGTAAATAAGAATCAAAATGTATAATTGATATTATGAAATAGGAAGAAAATGTCTAAAGGAGTAGGGGAAGTGGGAGGCATAGGGGAAAGGAAAGAAGGGAAAAGAAAAAATATTAGAAAAGGAAAAACATGAAAACAAAGTCTTTGTAAATAGGGAAGGGTGAAGGGGGCGAAGGGAGGGCAGGGGAATGGGTAAAAAATAAGAACCAAGATACATCATGTACAGGTACAAGGTCCCAGTGATGTATGTAACTGCACTGTATACCTAAAATGTACCAGTAAACTAAATGGAAAAAAGAAAGATCTTTATCTAAAACATTTTCTTGCCTCATCAATCTGTTCTTTCTTTCCCCTCAGTTTTAGATCTTAGTTAATCCACTAAATCTCAAAGTGAAATTATTTCTTCCCACTCCCTGCTCCCATACATGGGATCATGTTCCAGGGGTTGACATTGCTAACTTCAAAAGTTTTCAAGCTTTTCCCCAACTTTGGGTAAGTGGCTCAAGATTTTTCTCTGGGTTGTCTTTTGCACCGCCTTTGTGATTCCTCTCTAGCTATCTCACTGGTCACCTTCCTGTCTCTGATCTCCCCACAGGGTAATCCATTCTATATTAGCTTGTAAGCACACAACTGGGTCGTGGTACAACCCAACCTAAACACTACTGGCACTCTTGATTCCTGCCTCCAATGCATTAAATCTCACATGGGTCCAATGTGCCTTTCCAGTCTTACTTTCTAGTTGGTTTTCTCTTCAGCTTTGACCACATCATAACCATTCCAAGTATGTTGTGAACTCTTCTGCCACCAGCAGCCTGAGCATCCTTCCTTTCTGTCTCTCCTTGTTCAGCTTCCATTTGCCTTGCAAGACACAACTTATTTTTCATCATGTGTTACCTGTCTTGAAATTCTTCCTTTTCTGTGACCCCACTGAACTTCTTGAAGGCTTTAATTACTTTTCATTGTAATTATTTAATCATTGGTTCCCTTCATCAGACAGTTATAGAGTTTTATTAGCGCTTAATGAAGGATACTGGGTTGGAGGGATGGACAACATGTATGCATATCTGTGACTCAACTGTTCGGAACATTTTGTGTTATTCTCAGAAGGGAAATGCACTCAAATGTTGGGATGTGGCATTACCTTTCTTTTCCTTATTTAGATGTCTGAACTGTGACCTAGCTTTGGAAGCAGGAGCCCAAGCATTCATATTATGTCTTTGAAAGAATGAAGCAGGTTTAGAGACTTGAAAAGCACCCATTTTAATTATTGCCTTTCAATGAAATGATGCAACTCTGAGGAAAAATGCATGGTAGGCCTGTGATTTCTTTAGTTTTCAAAGTGCATAACCTATCATTTCTAATGGGAATTTTTAGCTTTGGAACATTTCTATAATTTCTAAATATTTTTTCTAGTTAGTAGTGAGTCATATTCACTTGTACATTTTTCAATGAATTATCCAGTTTGCTGGGGAAACTATGAAGACATTAAATTACCCCATCACAACAAGGAAAAGTCTTTGCTTTAATACTGTACTTCCTAATTCCAGTATCCACTTGCTGCCTGGTCAAAGGCACAGAGCCCACCTTTTGAGATATGTGTGTAACCTGCTCCTTTAAACCATAGCCCCCACCATTGGTCTTTCTCTTACCCAGCATGCCCCTTTCACTAGAATGCCTCTTTACTGTAAGGTATCCTCACTCATGTCCAGGAACCCTTCTCTGATCTCCTAGACCAGTGGTGGTAAACTTATGGCACAGACACGCCGCAGCAGGCACGCAGAGCCCTCTCTGTTGGCACGTGAACCAAGTCCCTCCCACCGCAAAGCATCAGGTATTCAGTTTCAATTGCAGTGTTGGCACTTTGCGATAAATAAGTGAGTTCTGGGTTATAGTTGGAGCACTGGATCTCCAAGACCAAGGCTAGGCAATTTGAATTGTACTAGGTAACTTCTTCCTATGACAAATACTTGTTTTCTACTTTGAAATTGTGAAACCATGTCAGAAAAGAGTGTAGGAAACATATATTTACCTACAAACAATTAAAAAAAATACTTTTTTATGAAAAGCACATGACTAGTACCTTTCTAAACCTGTCGGGCACATTCCATCCTGGTTTTCTCCCTTCTCTGTATGTAACCAGTAATCAAAATGCTGTGCTTATTTGCATTTTTTTCACTTTTTATATTGGAAAATAATCATATTTACAAATCATGGGAAAAAGAGTGTAAAGAATCTCATATGCCTTTCTGCCAGAATCCTCAACATTTTACTGCATTTGAAACTAATCTTTGACTCCCCACCTTTCTCTATACACACAAAGAGAAATTTTTGAAACATTTGAAAATAAATTGTACACATAATGTTCTTTTGCCACAAATACCCCAGACATTTTCTAAAAGCAATTCTCTTATGCAAATTTAATGTGATAACCAAAATTAAAAACTTAACTTCGACCTAATGATATACAACCCACGGATATTAAGATTTTGCTAATTATCCCCACTAATTTTCTTCCTGGTCTCTTTAGTTTTTCTTGATCCAGACCTGTTTTGCAACCTCTCCTTGTCTTCTTTGACCTTGAAATTTTTAAAATACAGGCCAGTTGCTTTGTAAAATAGCCCTCAATTAGGTTTGAGGCTGAAGCATCTTTGTGGTTAGATTTGCCTGTGCTATTTTTGTCAAGAATGTCACAAGATATTTGATGTCGCTAGTGCTTCACATCAGGAGGGACATGTCAGCTTGTCCCATTATCGGTCACTTAGTTATGAATAATTAAATTAGTAGATTCCCCTCAGTGACCAGTGAGTAACTTGTGAGATCTTCTGGGACTCCCCTGAGTCTGTTAATAGTTTTGTCATTAATTTCACCATGCAGTGATGATGCTTTCCCAAAATACTCAAAACTGTGGATGGACATTTAAATTCTTTTCATTCCATTTACTTTTCTTTTTTTTTTTTCCTTGTAAACAGTGCTTCCATGAACATCCTTTTCTTAGTTCAGTATTTTTTTTTTTGGTACTGGGAATTGAACTCGGGACCTTGCACTTGCAAGGCAGGTGGCAGAACCACTGAGCTAATTCCCTGGCCCCATGAACATCTTTTTCTAAATCTCCAGTTGCACACATGCACAGATTTTGCCTAAGGCACAGCCTTCTACAACTTTAGAAATACTTCCAGTTTGTTTTTCAAAAGTACAGTGCTACTTTCCACCCTCACAATCAGTGTAAAAAATTTTCTTCTGCAATTTCCTTGGCAATAAACTTATTGTCAAGCTTTCTGATTTGTGCCAGTTTGGTAGGTATAAGATGATACCATATCACTGTTTTTATTTGCATTTCCCTGTTAGCAAACAAAGTTGAACATCTTTGTATGTTACTGGCCATTCAATTTTTTTTTTCACACTGACAGTTTAGCCTGGAGAGATTTTCATTCATGTGGGAAGTGTGTCAAAAATGAATGAGTTGAGTATAAGTTGTTTTGTAGAAAGAAATCTGTTAAATTTATTCAAGTTGAATTTTGAAGTTTCCTTAGCATTTTCTCTAAAGTGTGTTGGGAATTAGGATTAGTGCATTTTCATCAGTAGGCTTATGGGCTTCATTACTGACTTTATAAGTGTCTCTTATAATGAAGTTCACAACAGTAAACACAAACAGGTTTCTCGATTTAAGAATATCCCAGGCACTTCAACTTTTGCCCAAAACTAGGGACAGTGGGGCTATTTAGGCTACACAGTTTTCTGGCCCCAGGCATTTCTTGTGCAAATGTTTCTTTGTTTAAGTAAAAACTAAATTATACAGGACATTCCATTTGCATTGTAGAGAACACCCAGCAGATTGCAATTTCAAACTCTCATAATTTTTCCAAGGACCAATTTGGGGTTAGTATTTAGTTTTTGTATGAAGATTTCTTACTCTTTTTGACTTTAAGATGAGTTTAACAATTAAATTCTACATTGGTGTGATAGTGTGTTGTGGGAGTGAGTTTGGTACAGAAGACTCATTTTTCTATCACAGCGTTGCTATGGATAAGGACTGTGAGTCGGAGCTGGTTGCAGGACCTCACTGTGTGGGTGCTAGGTGGCAAAGCTAAACCTTCAAGGACGAGATGAAAGGCACTGACTGCAGCAGCAGAGCAGGATGCTCTGCAGATGCTCGCCTCTAGGACTGTGATGGCGAACCTTTTAGAGTTTTCAATGATAACAAACAGCCCACTGCAGTACAAGTGCCATAGCTTCGCCATCCCTGCTCTAGAAGATGAAGGCTCAGAGTGTGTAAGTAACTCACTCAAGACCACACCATTTTTAATGGTGCAGCTGCCACTGACACTCTGGAGCTCATGACCTCAGCCACTGCACTGTAAAATACTGTGTGTGTGTGTGTGTGTGTGTGTGTGTGCGCGCGCGCACGTGCACATGAGTGTATGTGAAACCAAAATTCTTGGGAATCTAAATCAATTCTATTTTCCTTATTAAGAGTAAATGCTCTACTGTACATGAGAAATTAGGTTTCTGAAGGTAGTGACTGTTCAAAATGATGGCAAATATGACTTCATTTATCTCATGGTTAGAAGCTTACATTCTAGTGTCTGAGAATTGCATCATCTTATCATTGCCATTAAGTTGTCAAATTGTCCCTTAGAATCTTAAAATAGTTACCTCTATTCAGAGATGAGAAATCCCCCAGAATACAGCACAACAATCAGTGTAATATTTGTTCTTCCGAATAACAGGATAGAATATGATTTTAAGAGAACAATCGTGACAAAATATAGGGGCAAATTACTTTGCAAATATTGAAATTATCTAGGCTAAGTTGTTTGGAAAAGAGATCCTTTGCCTCATGCTTAGCTCATTGTTTCCTTGCTGCTTTGCCAATCTGCTCACCATATTTTATCATGGTCTGCGTTGTGACTCATCTGTTCTCCAACTATATTGACACCAGATGAACAATAATGTGTATCTCATTCTCATCACAATGTCAAGGACACACAGTAAAAATTGGTATTACTCTCCTTTTAAAAATGTTGTAGACTTCATTATCTATTTCAAGAAATTTCACTTATGATGCATTAATATGAGTGTTTTAGAATGGGGAAGGAAAAATAGGAATGAGCTGTTGGAAGATTTCAAGCTGCAAAGTGCCGTGGAGTAAAGAGCACTATCTACATTGGCAAACAGGTACATGTTGGGTCTGTATCCCTGACTCTGAGCTTGACTCATTGGGAATTTATACTCAGTAACAACATATGGACAACAAAAATGCTTGTAATTTATACCCCTGTATGGAAGGATTCAGCTCATTGGTTCAGCTTTGTCAATTGGTCACATAGCTTGACAGAAAGCATGAGAACTTGCCTGACTTCTCAGATTTTGACTGCTGATTCTTGGCTTTGTAATCATGAAATCAAGAGACCATACTTTGTAGAATGAGGACTAATCATTAAAAACATTCAGTCTTTTCATTCACCCTCATATACCAGCTTGAAACCAAAGCCAGCGATAAAGGCGATTTTATACTAAGGAGCTTCCAATGATGAGGGAATAAACCCTCTACTTCAGAATGGGATATTTGATGTCAAAGGAAGAAAATACAGGCCACAGTGCTTGACAGAAAATAGTAACCATTGAACAGCTAGAACCAAATGGAAGCCAGGAAGGCACAGATGCCAGAAATATCAAAAATGAGTATAAAGAAGAGAACCAGGCAGGACCATGGGACCCTGAAGTGGGATTGGCTTGAGGATTTGTATTCCAGCCAGGAAAAAAAATTAAACCACACTCTTTTGAGCTTTGAAGTTGCCATTCCCCAAATTTCCAGTTGTCTCCTTTTAGTTAACCATGAGTATCTGTTTCAGATCTTGAGAACCCAGAGCCTGTATTAGTTTGGGAGTGTGGTATTTCTCCATATCTGTTCAGGAAACAATCACATCATGTGGTCAGAGTGACAGCTCTTACTCATACAAAATCCCACGCATAATAGCAGGGGTCCCAAAGCTGTGAGGAGCTGCCCACAGAGAGCCTTATGACAAAATGTTAGAGGTCTGGTCTCAGCTGCACCAGAATGCTGGGGGCTGTTTTCTCTCTTAATTGCCAGAACGTTCTGAGTAATTCAAAAGAAAGGTTTAGAAAATCTGCAGCGACTCAATAAGCTTGTTGCTAGATGGTAACAGCGATATAGACAACTATATGACATCTTGGATAGGCCTAGAATTTCCCCCACTTCCAACTTGTTGCCTTTCTATGAGATCCACTTCAAGAGAGAGAGGGAGTAATGTTAAAATGGGATGCACACTGCTCACCCCAGTCAACACCCTGATTTAGTCCTGCAAGGAACAGCTGCACACTCCAAATTAACCCTGGGCCAGCATTTCTTAATTCCAGTTGTTAAGAAGCAGAGCTGAACCATTTAGTGGCCTGGTTGATTTCACACACAGAGGAGCAATAAATGCTTTGTTGAGAATAACCATTACAAAAATAATTCCTAGTCATGACAGAAAAAAACTGTCATGTTGGTGCAATATTCTTTAAATCTCATGTTTTATTTTATTGAAAATCCAGTCAAACAGAAATTGTAGGACACCTAAGGGGCCACCGTGCCATGACTGTAAATTCTTGTTATTCTAGCAGAGTAACTGAGATAGAGGGCAGGGAATAGGGGCTGGCAACCAGAAGGTAGCCTTTGCTCTCTGTTGGCAGGACTAACGCAGAACAGATGCAAATATAAATAGAATTAGAGCACAGACCAGGATTACTTGGATAACTCAGTCAACACAAGGTTTTGTTAGATTGAATTTTCTAGATGATTTCATCAGTGATTAACCTAACTTCATTAGTGGGGATCTAAAAGGAGAGCCAGCTAAAACACACTCAACAAGGCCAGCCCAGCATTTTCTTTCTGCTCATTTTATTTTTTTTTCTAAAAGTAGGCATATCTCCACTTATTGTCTTCTTCTTTGGATAGACAGTGATACACACCCACTGTAAAAACAGAAAAAAATTACTAAGAAACTCAGTATAGAAATCAGAAGAAAATGGGCAAGCTGGAGAAGCATTCATGTTAAATAATTAAATTATTCTAGATGTTTTACCGAAATGGCTTAGCAAGTCAATATCTCTCTCTCTCTCTCTCTCTCTGTCTGTCTTTCTCTCTCTCTTTCCCCTTCCTTCTCTCCCCCTCCCTCCCTCTAGAAGGTTGCTGTTGCTTCTGTTATTTTCCATAGAACATGGAATTCTTTGTACGGGTAGTGGGATTTGTTCCTGTGTCTTGAGATGGTTCATCACATCATATATTGATTTTTATCTTACTGTAATGCATGACCTTTGAAAATGCCTTTAGAAGGTCCTGCCCTAGAGTGTATGACCCTTCCACTGTTGACATTTCCTAAAAATGAAATTATTGAACAGTAGATTGTGTTAGAAAATCCTTTCAAAAGATTTTCTTTGTTTAACTTTAGACAGTCTCATTTTGGCTCAAGCTTAGAAAACTTAAGTAAGTTTAAGAATTTAACTAAAATAATTTGCTCTTTGGGAAAGAATGTACATTTAGATAATATCATCCCCTATTTGTTAATATGATATTTGCCTCCTTACTCAGAAGAAAACATCACATTTTTTCCTTTTAGGCATAAACTGTCAAACAAATATAAATTAGAATACATCATTAAAAGTGTCCTTTAGCTTGACCATAAAATTGAAGTGTTGTGTACAGTATAAAAGTCCAGATAAAAAAGAAAATTTTTATATCTAGAGCCGATTTATATTTTTCATTTTTACTTGCATATTTGGAACAGGAAAGGTTATAAAAAGACATTTGAAAACCAAGTGATATGCTAATGACAAAACTGTTAACCAAACCTGTTAAAGCCACCAGACTCTGGAGGAAGCAGGTGTAATCGACCAGCACATGAATAGAAAATAGGGCTCAATTTGCAGAGCATTTGAGCCCATGTATCTCATCAAACCTTGCAAAAACTTGTGGTGGGGGAAACTGAAGCTCAGAGAGTTGAGTGAAATATCTAGCTCAAATGGCTTTATTTTAGTTGCCTTGTTTTTTAAACTGGTAAAATTTTGTTTTTTTAGTTGACATTTTGAGCTCCATCTGTCTTCTGCCAACCAAATGTAAAAGACAACTAAGTAAAATCTTTAAAAAAATATTAGAAAGAAATCCAGTGCCTGTGATCAGGAATATCTTCATTTGGTACCAGGAATGAATGGAAACACAAAGAAGTTAGGACTAAAAACTAGAAATAGTTGAATGATAAATTTTCCAGAAGCAGGCTGGGTATGGATGGAAATGGGGCTCCAGTGCTCCTGAAAGGCCTGGAAAACAATGCCACCACTTCCCATTCCTCAGAGCCTCATTCCTAAAATAGAGCCTCTCAGGCTTGCCCAAGTGACCTGCTGGGCTGGATCCAGATCTCTGTAGTCACCATGTGATGGGACCCCCAGGCTGGGGGAAGTGGAGTGACACAGTCTACTTCCACACGAGTCTGCTCATCAAGAAAGTGATAACAGCCTGGTACAGAAAGACAACTATCATGTTATCTTTCATATGTAGAAGCTAGAAACATTTACCTCAAAGTAGAATAGGCTAGAAAGGGGAGGAGGACAAGGAATAGAGGAAATTTGGATAACAGAGACAGAAATACAGTCAAGAGAAACAAGATCCAGTGTTGTATGACATGGTGGGGTGACTGTAGTATACAGTCACCTATTATTTATGGAGAACTAGAAGACAGGAGCTTGATGACCCCAAGCATATAAAGAAAGGAAAGGGAGGTGGAAATCTTAATTACCCTGATTTGATCATTATATACTCTACACATGTATTGGATTATTCCACTGTATCCTATAAACATGTAGAATTACCACATGTTAAGTAAAATTAAAAAATAAAAGTAAAGATTGTCTTACGCTAAAGTTCCAAAACACATGAGGAAAATGAATTCTATGAGAAAGTGCCAAATTAAATCAAGATTCAAAAGATGGATTTGGTCCTTATTATATAGAAATTATAACATCTGGAAAAGTTTTCCTTAAAAGTACAAAACTCTGCAATCATAGAAAATGATGATGTGATATAAAAAATTCAATCACATAAGCTGGAACGTTGTATTAGTCTAAGAATAATGAACTGTATTTTGGCTATCTTCCAGATCCTGTGGGAAAAATGTGAGGAAAAAATATTTAATTTTGTGTGAATTGGATATATTTAAAATTTTTAAGAGAACATAATCATTACAAACTTTGTAACATGTAAATTCCAAAAATCTCAAATGACCATAAAGTGATCACTTTCCAGTTGTATCCTCCCCTCCCCAAGAGTTAGCAAGTATTTTCTTCAACCTTCAGATGAGAACAGGCAGATGACACAGGTAAATCACCTTATAACCACTTTAGTGTCTTTGGGGTTCCCTCAGATGAGAGTTTATTTTAGTTATTCAAGAGGTCAAAGAAAAGTAATGGCTGCCAAAGGGAATAGCGAGAAAGAACATACAGATACTTTTTAGTGAACCAATTTGAAATCATCCAGATGGTAATTGCATCCCATGAAATTAAGAAATAAATTTCAGTTACACCCAGATTCAGAGAGAACTAATTTATTTTTAAAAATAGTTCAAACTCCTTACAGAACCAAGTTCAGACACATTAAGATATTTAAAGTATGAAAGAGAAAAAAATATAAATTTAACTATATTAAAACTAAAAGAAGAAAAGAAGTATTGAGCTTTGAAATCATCAGAGGACAACAAGCTAAACTTATGACACGAAAAAAGAGGACATACAGACCTGATGCTGTATGCCTATAATCCCATCCCAGCTGAGGGAGGCTGAAGCAGGAGCGGGTAGCAAATTCAAGCCCCACCTGGACAGCTTAATGAGACCCGGTCTCAAAATGAGAAGTGAAAGAGGGCTAAGGATACAGCTCAGTTGTAGAGATCTCCTGGATTTGATCTCCAGTACAACTAAAAAATGAAAATAAAACAAAGAGGACATAAATAAAAGGCATAATTGGCATTTCAGAGTAAAATTTTAGACATTAATCTAAATACATCAATTAATAACAATAAAGTTGATTAACCTCATCTATTATAAAGTAGTATACTTAGTAGTTATACTAATAGCATAATACCCTAGTGTATTATTGCAATTTTATATTTAAAAAATTTTTGTACTCTTTTGAAAGGAAATTTCCAATTGATTACAATTTTTCAGCAACTAATCCTTTTCTCAACACAGGAACAGGCAACATATTGTCTCAAAATTTTTTGTTAAAACATAAAACTTCTTAGGCTACTATGCCATGCGCTAACTGTAGGAAGTAAATGATATCACCAAAAATGTCCAGAGGTAAAATTTCAGTTTAAAACTCCCCATTTGATTTGGGGATTTTTGATTCAGCTATGGGCTGAGTTTTCCTTCCAGTGCTCTCTAAAGCTTTCTTTCTTTTGTAAAAATAACTGTTATTCTCAGACTTCTGGAACATTTTAAGCTTTTAAATTGTGGCTATTGTCTAAGTGGCAGTTTACTAAAGTACAGAGAAAAGAGAAAGAATATGTAAGACTCTTAAATGCTTTGCAAGTTCTGTATTGCTTAAGTTATTTGTGTACTTTTCATTACTTATTATATTACCTTT
Source organism: Heterocephalus glaber (assembly GCF_053883595.1). Lineage (NCBI taxonomy): Eukaryota > Metazoa > Chordata > Mammalia > Rodentia > Bathyergidae > Heterocephalus > Heterocephalus glaber. The sequence continues at coordinate 414,325 of NW_028258153.1, forward strand.
TTTCCTCTCTCCTCTCTCCTCTCTCGCTGTCTGTCTACTGTCTGTCTGTCTTTTTCTGCCTCTGTCTCTCTCTATCTCTCTTACACACACACATACATACAGCAGCCGGTGTTGGATTTTTCTGTCTAAATTTTATGTCAAATACGTGGCATTGCCAGTCATTTCAGGGAGCCGGTGTTTGAACTGAACAGAACAGCAGGTATCTGTAAGCTCCTATTTCAGACCCTGGCATTAAGCACAGGAGGGATGGGACATAAGTGCCAGTACCTGTCGTAAGTAATGTCAAGATGCACACAGATTAAGTTGCCCCGAATGCAGCGGAGTGAAACACTGAAGACATTATTACCCAGGTACTTTGAGAGTCTACCCTTTTTGGTTAACATGTCCCATCTCTCCACTTTACTTGGGCTGCAGTAATCTGACCTACATTATGTTGTTCACATCAGAATCATGAAGTTGCTGCTCATAATCTCACAAGGTACAAGAAGTGCAGGCTAAAGGATGGGTGTTGGTTACACTTGTGGAGCCATTTCTGAGGGATTATTTTTTGGCATGCAGTAACCTGGGCCTACTTCCGTAGCTGAGGCTCGTGTAAATATACAAGTGCTGATGAGTGCTAAGGGACTTTTATATTCAAGGGTTTTGATGGTACTTGTTGTATAATGGTAAATGATTATTTTTTGCAGAGTACTGAAAACCCCATACATGTGCAGTAAAAGGGAATGTGCTTTGACCTCAAGAAAGAAATGATCTGTGTATTCTCCTTGATGTGAATTAACTCAAAGTATTGATCAGGATTGAGTTATGATTTAACTCTACTGTAACTAGTCTACAACATGAATTCCTAAATGTTTTGATATACGACCATGGCTTATGTGTGACCGAAACAAATAGCATAACCTTACCAAACTAGTTTTCTCTCTACATACAGGGTAATAACCATGCCTAATTTATAGAGTTTATGTGAACATTAATTTTTTAAAAAAATAAGTAATTCAAAGCCTTGTATCTGTTATACAATGTTCATCATTGTTAACTATTGTTACTATTCGAGTGATCAAGTGAGCTAAATGTTTCCTAAACTGTAAGTGTCCTGTCAACTTCACGGAGCTAAATGTGTTAAAATCTCCTTATGTCTATATGATTCAAAAGCCAACTTCCATTGACATTATAATTTTTGAAGACTGAATATAAAACTGAGGGAAGTGACGTTGTTATACACGCAGAGTAAATGATCAGGAAATGGTCTTCCTTCTTCTTGTTTTAAAAAAATAAAGTGAAGGCAGATGGAATTTAGCATAAGATTACTACTAAAATAAAATGAATTTAGTAGCATATTTTGGATGATTTACATATTCTCCTAATTGTCATACATTCCTACAGATATTTTGTATACATCTTTATTTAATGAAGACATAATTTGGGATGCTTTTAGCTTTTGGTTCCCATGAAGGGATATCTGATTAGTGTCTGCTGTGGTCTAGTATTGAGCAAAGGTTAAGAAACCTGGATGGAAAACTTTCAGCCACCGACTCTCAGTTGGCAAGCATCTGGGCCTCAAGTTTCTTTTAGTGTACAGGGAGTATTTTCACTTTGCTTAGGGATTTCAGATTTTGAATAAATGAAGCCTCCTTCTGAGAAATCTGGAGTCATATATATTAATCATTACTGATCGCAGCAGTATCATGCAGTGACACTTGCAACACTACTCCCTACTTCATGGCTTTAGAAGGCAGTTTGTTTTCCTTCTCCCAGATAGTGTACATGAGTTTCTTCAGCACGTGTCTGTATTTGGCACATTCAGCTTGTCCTACTGGGTAGATCTGTGGGTAAACACCTCTCTCTCTCTCTCTCTCTCTCTCTCTCTCTCTCTCTCTCCAGTGCTGGGGACCAAACTGATTAACTCAAGCATGATGGCAAGTGTTCATTCACTTTGCCACACCTCCACCCTGCCTGTGGATTGTTCTGCTCACTCTGTAGCTAAGAGTATTGATACCTATCAGAACATTTTAGGTGTCTTTTACAAGGCCTTTGTGTTTATTACACGTCCTCCCCACCAGTTGTCAAATGTTGCTGCAATCCCAAGTCTTCCTTTCATTTAGTTGAACCCAGCTCTGGACTTCACTGAGTTTCTTTGCCAAAGTTAAAAGTCTTTCTCTTTACAGAATTAAGGCTATGTGAATGTATTTCCAATGGCATTGATCTCACAATTCAACATCCTTTAAGATTCAGTTTAGTTTGATATTTGTTTGCTCTTTAAGCTAACTTGATTTGTCAACCTCTTTTCTCCCTGGCTTATAAATGGGAATCACTTTAGGAAGCTGGAACTTGTGGTGTGACTACCTCTAGCAGTTTTCCTCCCAGGAGCAAGGAAAGAAAATATGACCTTTGTCTTTGCTACTTTGGCATAAAGCCGTAAGATTTTTCTGGCAATGACTGCAATATTACCTTTTTTCTTTCTCTTTATATCTTTATTGCCGTGAAATCCTCTTTGAATTGATTATTCAGCAAGACTCATTTGCTGTAAAAGAACATTGACTAGCTACATATGCTATGATAGACGCCATGTCAACATTTCCCATCTCAATTTTTGCTTTGTCAGAAAACTTGTGTGCTGCTGTGAGTCACAGTATGCTGTACTGAGCTTGCTTCTAAGACTTGAAATATTTTACTGTGTTTTCCCTTCAAAGTGGTGACTCTCCAGCCCTCTTCCTCTAGTTTAGTTTGATTTAGAGGAGTGAGCATGATGGGGTCAGGATGTCTAGCTGTGCTGTGTGGCTTATTAGTTGGTCCATTTAACATGGGCCAAGGGTTTCTTTGAAAGAAGAGTGTTGCAAAGTCTCATCCTAGAAAAGTCTTCTTTCTGATTCTCCATTAGTCTGTGTCTCTCTTTTAAAACACTTATTTTTTTGGTACTTGTTTCTTAAGTTTTAATCCATTTTGCCAATTCCAGTTCATTCATTAAAAATATTAACTCCCACAAATGTATGAACTATATGACTTCAATCAAAAGATAAAGTGCTGGAATGGATCCTGTCTTATGCTGTCCTGGTACCTCTCTCAGATTCTATTCTTCAAAAGAAGCTGATGTCAGGCACATGCACTGGTGAATGATACCTTTGCCTGAGTATTTGCTTTGTGTGCCTTATCTCTTGTCTGACAGTGTAAGATTGGTATAAGATTCTGTCCCCTGGCCTAATAGACTGACTGCATAGACCTCCATAGTTTTCACACTTTCTGAGTCCAGGAGGCATCTTTCCACACGGAGAATGGGCTCAGTGTTATGGTTTGCTTTGGCATGAGATAAAATAAATGAGGGAGGGAGGGATATATATATATATATATAATATATATATATATATATATAATATATATATATATATATATATATATATATAGAGAGAGAGAGAGAGAGAGAGAGAGAGAGAGAGAGAGAAACTTAAATGTAAATGTTCTTTGGTGCCTCTGGTCCCTGGCTTCTTCCTCTCTTGTTGTTATGTGAAGACACCTGGGCCAGTTGCTGGAGAATGAGATGTAGGGAGAAGGGCTGAGTCTTTCTGGCTGGTGTAGCCAAGGTCCTAGAAACCCTAAGCTGCCTAGCTGAGCTGCCTGCAGGTGATTTAGAATGTTCACAGCCAGTGCCTGAACTGACCATCCAACTCCTAGGGTCCTTAGCAATAAAAGATGGTTGGTTTCTTCCTCAGCCACTCAGTGTTTGGGATGGTTTTCTACGCAGCAAAAGCTAATTGATATACCTGTTAAAGGAATACAGCGCCTCAGCTAAGCAGGAGGAGAATGATTGAAATGCCCTTCTCAGAGTATCCATGTAATCAGATCCAAGGCAGCTTGAAGGAGTTAACTGTATCAATCATTGTAGTAAGACCAAAGCATAGTATTGCATCAAAACAAAAATTTGTGACATGTCTTTTAAATGACCAGTTTAAATCAGTTGCTGTTGGAGAATTTTCAGCCTTTAAAACAAACACACAAACAAACACCTCAGGGCCTGACTTTGACCTTGTTCCTTTCATCTCTGTTTCTTCTCTGGTAAAATGAGATTTGCAGGGTGCCACTAGGGAAGAGGAAACAGTGCTACATGAAGGATAATTACACAAGTAATCTCTTTTCGTTGAAGCAAATAAGTGGATAGGGTGAATATTTTGTACTCTTGTTTATTGACATCTCAAAGAGGTAAATTCACCAAGTATGCATTCAATCATTCATCCAGCCATTCATTCATCCAGCCATTCATCCATTCATTCATTCTTTCATCCATTGATTCATCATTCATTCATTCTTTCATCCATTGATTCATCATTCATTCATTCTTTCATCCATTTACTCATTCATCTATTCATTTATTCCTGGAGATTGAACCCAGAATCTGTGCACTGACCTCCATTCCCAGGCCATTTTTTTTCTTTTGAGACATGGTCTCACAAAGTCATTAAGTTGCCCAGGCTGGGCTCGAGTTTATAATCCTGCCACCTCAGCCTCCACAATGCTGGGATTACAGCCATGTGCCATCCCCAGTATTTTACTGACTTAGAAATTCAGCTGAGCCTATTTTAGTAGGCAGCTTCTCTGTTTAAGTTTCACTCTTACAGAGCTTAGTATCAGTTGTTTTTAATAATTTGACTCAATCATTGCTGTTTTAATTTTGTAGCTAGAATAATATATGTAAGCTGAAAATCTAATTCTTCTTTTTAGTTGAAAACTTTCTATTGGGGACGAAATTTTAACACTGAAACCTAGTGGTTCTTGACCCTGTTCCCTCTGAGATGACCTAGTTTTTCAAGCATTTCTCCCTAGAGGGCGCCATCTCCTCACGTCGCGAAGGTCTTTCAGAGGATGGCTGCTGGTCTCAGAGCATCATGTGAGACTGAAGTCATTTCGATTACAAGATTGGAATACTTTCGTAAATCTGTCAGCAGTAGAACCTTCGTTTTGACATGATAAGGGCATAGTTTACTAGAAATATTTTATGTACATCTAATGCCAAACGAGACACGGTTTATAAGAGGATACAGTAATGTTTAACATGGTTGTGGTTAGCTGTTCAGTTCCGTTCTGAATTCAGCTCTGCATAAATACATTCTGGTCTGTAGAATATATGAGCAGACAGTGGAGTAGCAGATAGAATCATAGAGCCATCTCAGATTCAGTTTCCCAATTTTCTCCATTTGGACTAATTTCCTTGTTTCCATCCAAGATCTAGCCCTAAGCACAAGGAAGAATCTTCACACAAGAAATATTTGTTGAATGAATGACAAGTGGATAATTCCATTTTGTCTACAGCTTGTATATCTAGAATATTCTCCATCATATGAGTTAGAATTGATCCTGATGAACATCCACAAATAGCTTTACCTCTACTTCTTTGGGTTATATTGAATGTATTGTGTTTGCTAGGCATAGAAAGTTTCCTTTTTTCTCCCACTCCACTAAAAGAATACCAAGATGATAGTAGAGTCTCTCAAAGAATAGGATGCATATCACTGGCCATTGTCATAATTAGGTATTGTTCTTTTACATGTCATTTGGAAGTTTTTGAAAACAGTTTTTGGGTCCTGATAGGCTTCTTTTTTCAAAGCTAAATCATCCTTTGGCACATTTTTCAATGTCTTCATTAATTCCCTATGTGTCTGTATCTCTTCTAGTCTGTTCCCAAGAATTGGATACAGCACTCAACATTTCATCAATGACAAGAAAGCAGAATCATCATCTCATTTATTTAAAATATAGTTTTTGTGCTCATACAACTTAACATTAGATTCCCCACTGTGTGCTACTTTGTCACGATGCCAGAATCTTTTTCACAAATGCACCATCAAGCTGTTTCTATCTTTCATAACCTATGATTTTAAAAATTCAAAGTAGGATCTTCTTTGAAGATCTCATTTCAGTACATCTTTTTAACCTCCATTTCATGTGAAAGCATTATGGTTCTGGTTATGTCAACTTACTAATTCTGCTTCCAGTTTCGTGTTATCTACAGCCGTATTGACCCATGGCTTTGGTCACATGATTCATTCATGCATGTGTTTGGTTTAACAGATCCAACTACACCATGATGCTCACTGCTAGAAATCACCCTCCAAGGCTGTCTATGGGAACAGCTTGAGTTCTTATCAGATGACTTCAGAAAACCAAGACAATCTTTCTCAAGCCAAGGAAGAATGAGGCAGAATGATTATGACTGGATTTTGCCTCAGTGACTGACATCTGGTAGCCTTCAATCCTGCTACTGTTCATTATAGAAATTTGCTAAAGGTCTCCCTAAAGTGTGGCAGTGGACTGTAGGCTAGACTTACACTCCTTTTATCATTTGGGTGGTGCATTTCTGCATGCTCAAGTCTCCTATCTCCACACCTGCAACCAAGTGAGTTCTCTCAAAACACAGTGAAATTTACTGGGCTTGACATGCAAGTCTTCAGTATTGCTAGTACTCTGTTAAAGTTGGGGATTTTATTTCCCCCTTACTAGGGTTCACACTCCCCCTTTTCAGCTCAAATCACTGATGGGGAGAAGACATTGCAGGGGTAGCTTGTTCCACTTGTAACATAAAATGACTACTTTGACTCCTATAAATGTAGGGTTTTTGTACTGGCTGGCCTACTCTTAGAAAGTAATAAAAACTATCTCAAACAATTTTTTTCTGAAGCGAATGTGAGATACCCTTTCTCAGTTCACTTCCAAATTGATGGCAATATATCTAATGATCTTTTTTCAAAATTAGTTTCATGAAGGCTTGATTGATTTCAGATTCTTTATACATTTAATTTAATCTTCATTTTCCATTGTATTATTGTCCAACATGAGTAAAAGCAGTCATACCTATGATTAGAGATATAAAACAAAGCATTCGAAGACCAAGTAAAGAACTGCCTTAAGCTGGGTTGGGAAGCCTGACCACATATGAACTGAACTGCTGATGGGCAGACTCTAATGGCTCTTTTAATGCAAAAAAAAATTGATTCTGGAAGCAGAAAATTGCTGGAAGAGGCTTCTCTGAAACTCTACACGACACATGCTCAGCATTCTTCTTAGGCAAAACAGGTGTTCTCTAGACTGTTAAGCCAGCTAGAGCCTTATGGAATTTTGCTTAGCACACCAGTTCTGGAGTAAGAATAACAGTTTGATCTCAACTCTTCCATGTGTGAATGCTAGTTGTGTGGTTCTGGGAAGTTATTTAACATCTCTGAGCTCCAGTTTCCTCAACTTTAAGATAAGGATGCATTCATTTCCTACAGTTACTATAACAAATGACCCCAACTAGGTGGCTTACAACTGAAATTTATCCTCTCCTGCTGCAAATCTGAAATGAAGTCAGTAGGTCTGCTGTTTATCTGCAGGTTCTAGGGGCCAGACCCATGGTGGCCTCCGGAGTCCAGTGGCCCCAGGCATTCTTGGGTAGGGATGCCTGGCTTCAGCGCTGGTCTCCATCTTTACATGGCCTCCTGAGCATCTCTCCCTCCTTTCCCTGTGTCTTTCCTCTTTGGCACAGGATTTAGGGCCATCCTGGATAATCTAAGATGAGATCATCTTGAGATCCTGAACCCATTTCCAAAGACCTTTTGTTCCCAATTAAAGTAGCATTCGTTTACTCCAGAGATTAGGATATGGGGGAAGACCTAATTCCATATACTGGTAAGCTCTGTTACCATTGGATCTGCTAAGCATATATGAGACTCCAGTTTCTTTGAACATTTCAAGTAGAGAACAGACAGCTTCTCTGTCAAAGTGGTTTGGGAGTCGTGAGCCTTATTTTACCAGTGTAAATATATATTACAGTACTTTAAAAAGACAATATTTCTTGTTGTTTTAGCAAACAGGCCACTGAGGATCAGAGACACTCAGGAAATACCCAATCCAGTTCTGTAAAATTTGGAACAAACACTATAATGAGATACAAGTTTCCATGGGAAACTAAGTTAAGTAACATATACTTGCGTGTTTCAGACTTGCCTATGAAGTCAGTCAACTTAGAAAAGAATTACTTCAGGACCAGGAATCATGTCTGATTCTCATGGACTTAGCCACACTGCAGGGGACAGTTCTACTTCTGAGTTCCAGCCCCGTGGAAGGATGATAAGACAAAGACCACCTCCCATCATCAGTGAGCTCAAACTCTCCTTGCAGTGGTTTACTCCAAACAGTGACTCAAAAATGCGACTTCCCTAAACTCCACCTCATTCTCAAAAGGAGATGGACTTTCTCACCCTCACAACTTTCCCTGGCCATCTGGCAGTTCTTACCTGTCCACCTAGGGCGGGACACACTGATACAGTTGTGCAAGTTTTGTGGTGGATAAGGAGCTTCCAGAAACATTGCAGACCTTGGTTGCGAACTGGGCAACCAGCAACCATTCACTGGTTTCTTTCCTTCTGTGTGTGTATCTGTCTAGCTGCTGGAGTATGTGCCTGACTCCCTGAGGCAGGATCTGCCCATGGTCACACTGTGATAAATAGCCCCTAAAATACTTTCTGGGTCACAGTATTCTTCTCATCAGTTAAAGAGAGCTAAACAGTTGACCAAGTCTTAGCCACTAAGGCTAAAATATTAGTGACACACATCTGTCAATAAAGGACCTTGAGAAGCAGTTTCCTTCTGCTTAAGCTCACTGAGAAAGATTTGTGTTGTTATGGGAGTTCTTGGTCTATGCTGGCTTTTACTCAACACACCACTTAGGAACTGCAACCTGGAAAAATGAGAGAATGATTAGGTGGCATTGAGGGTAGCGTCTTGTTCATTCTACAGAGTGTGACAGTTCATTGACTGCATTAAGAAACACCGAGCTGGTTGCTGGAGCAGAGTTCTGAGTGTGTCTGGGGGATTGACTTGTAAGCCACACATTGAGGAGAGACCCACCCACACCAACCGATAGGCGTGGGGCCTGGATGGAATAAAAAGGGAATAAAGAAGGAAGTCTTCCCTTTTGCTTCTTCTTCTTCGGAGGAGCTCCAGTCTTTGCCGTCACCTTTGCGTGTTCCTCTCCAGTTCTTCCTGGCTTCCGGCGTGGCTCCTCAGCCTTCCAGGGCAGACCCCTTGGCTTTCCAGCATGCACTCACCTCACGCCGCCGGACTGTGCAGTGCGCCCCAGGCCTTTGGCCTTTGACCTTGGGATCCGCTGCTGTCCTGCACACGGACCCATTTTCCCTTCTTCACTGCTGACTTTGCAGGTGGCCATCGTGAGCCTACATTGTAAATCTTTTACATATCATACATAAATGGGATTTTACACACACACACACACACACACGATCTGTCCTCCTGGTGAACCCTTACACACAGGGAGGGCAATGCGGCAAAAAGAATGAATGTTCGCTCTCGAAGCCTCTTCTCACAATGGACACCAGGGGGCGGTGCTTAGATGGGAAAAATCTCAGCCAATGCCGTCTACTACCTCCAAGTCAGACTCCTTCCGGAGCCACAGAGCCTTTCATGCTTTTCTCTTCCTGTGTCACTTATTCACGCTTCACAAGAAACCCTTACTGAATCCCTTGTCTGAATTAACTATGTTTCCACATCCGCTCTTGCCATATTTGTGTCCCCTTCTAAATTCGTATATTGAAATCCTAGCTCCAAGGGACTGACCTTGGGAGGTGCAGTCTAGGGCATGACTAGGTCATGAGGCGGAGCCTTCATGAATGGAATCAGTGTCCCTATCGAATAGTCCCAATGGAAGCTCATTGCCTCTTTCTGTGAGGACATAGCGGACAGGTGCCATCTGTGAACCAATCAGTGAGACCTTCACCGTGCTCTAACTCTGTTGGACCTCTAGGCCCTGAGAGTGTGAGAGTTAAATTGCTGCTGTTTGTAAGCCCCCCAGTTTATGTTATTTGCAGCCTCGAGGGATGAACACAATATCCTTCCATAGCCCTTTGAGTAAAATTCAATTGTTGATCTCTTTAGTACACTATTGTGTACTTACTCATGACTTACCAAAGTCCCCAGCACCTTCTCCTGGCTCCTATATTCTTGTTGCCAAATAGAGATGACCTGAAATACTGGGCTACTTTTATTATTCCTACTATTACTAGCTAACCAGTGATTTTTAAGATCTGATATGATACCTCTGTCCACCACAGTCCTCGGCTGTCTGTTGTTGACATAAAATAGCATTGAACCATTTCAGTAGGTGAACTCTTCAACTAACACACTACCAGTCAAAGTAACACAATGTTTTCTACTGATTGGTTTTCTTTGTAGTAGCAGCAAGAGCCCTTTGAGCCTTTCTTTAAGGGAAGCACACAAAAGCCACGGCTGGAACATAGAGTTACCACAGATCTCAGTCCCTTCATCCTGCCCTACAGTTGGCATGCACACCCTCAAGCCACTCTGAAATGTGGTGACATTCTTTTGACACTGTTGCTTTCCATGAGCTGTGAGCAGGAAGTGCTCAAAACAGTGCAGTTGTTGTATGCTTTATTAAAACACTCACCTTTCAGTCTTTCACACACGGAAAATACAATGTTATAGACTGTAATAAAGTGAATACATGTATGTAGAAACTACGAGCACCTCAAAGGTCATGATTCTTTCTTTGTGCTTTTGGAAACCAACCACAAATACCTAAAAATTGCATCAGTGAGACAGCAGTCAGTTTTCCATCACATGCAAGCTAAGCATGTGTCTGTGACACAAGGGACCCCAGTCCTGCCTTATAGATGATAGGGCAGGACCTCTGTCGCTTCAGAAGACTCATCTTGTATCTGTTCCTTGGCCCCAGCTATGTTTTTGCATAAATAGTGTGTGAAATTGAAAGTCTCGTTCTGTTCCCCTTGAACTTACTGTAAATTTCTAATTGAAGGCCACTGACCAACCCAACAATTACTGCTTTAGTGCCTTGTGACACAAAGCAGGATGATCAGCGACATCTTCTTGCATCACACATAATAAAACTTCTAATTGCATTTGGCATGTAGTGAAGTAAGTTGTAATATTTAGTGTTGCAAACTGTTAGGTGCAACCTAACATTTATTTGGATTTTTCTTACTTGAAGTCATGGGCATTAAACCAGACAACCCTTGGTTTAGATTAAAACTACACACACACACTATTATGGTATTTATGTATAATATTTCCCAAGAGGAAATTGTACTTTTTTGATATTTTTACCAAGATATAAGCTTCAAGGGGAATAAGCTCTCTGTCTCTGTACTCACTGCTCAATCCCCAGAGATACCTGAGATAGAGCCTGACACAGACTAGCATTCAGGAAATATTCACTAAATGAAAAGAAGGGAGCATGAAAGGGAAAGGAAAGACAGATAGTGGGAGGGAAGAGGGAGAGAGGAAAACTGGCAGTGTATCTCATTAAGCAGAAGTTCAATGAGATTGAGATTTCAATCACAACTTTTCCATAAGAGCAAACAATATGTCTGAGAACTTCAGATGCCCTTTTTCTCATAAATGTTTCGTGTCAGGGGCTGACCAGTGCCCTTTAGGCAGCAACTTGAGGGTCCAGAGTGTCTGCAGGGAGTGGTAAAGAGGGAAGGGAAGGAAAAGGGTCTGAAGTGAATCTTGCCATTGTTTACCCATGAGAGAAGGCCAAGGAGCTCGTACCATAGGAATTTCAAGGTTGAAAGAGGTTTTATTTTCCTTTGCTCATTTTATATATGGAAAAAGCCCTTACGCTGCTCAAGAACAGAAGCCCACAGAGGGGAGAGCAGAGGTCAATGGAGCAAGACCCTGGAAGAGATGAGCAGAGATGGGCCTGCAGAAGGGAGAGCTTCCCTCGAGTCTGATGCTGAGAGAATGTGGAGAGGATGTATGCAAATATTTTAAAAGAGCAACAGTCATACAAATAACACCAAGGTGTTGAGCCAAGAAAACCCAGATGCTTCTGAGACATTTGGGTGATGCTCGTTTGCTACTTTTTCATTCATATTTATTCAGTTGCTAGTGCTGACTCATTGACAAATAGCAATAGAGGCAAAATCTTAAGAAAATATATGAAAAACTTAGAATTGACAGACTCAGAATTAGAATTAGAATTAGATTGCCATTTTTCAAGTCAACCTTGTCTACCTCCGGGAACCCTCAGGGTCATGAGGTTGGAAGTAATCAGAACGAGAACAGTAACAAAGGTGATGACATTAGGAACTGAGATATGGGCGTGTGTTTGCCAGGCACTGGGAGATCCGAGTGTGCAGAACTGTACAGCTTTTGGAACCTACACTGGGGAAACAAAGACAAGTGGCAGCCAGAGCCACTCATCTTTGGCAGAATGTGTTCGTATCCCCACGCCCACACACCCACGTCCTGCCCTGGGCTTCCTCACTGTACTGTGGCCATCAGTCTTCCCTCTGGGAATCGGTCTGCAGATCTAAAATCCCCTGTAGTGCTGGATCACGTGCATATCTGGCAGTGGCGCTCTTTCTGGACTCTGCTCCGTTCCTCCTTAGCTTCTGCGTAGCTTTGGACTTCACTTCTCCTGTTCACCATTTCTCAGATTACCCAACCGCAGCACCAAACACTAGGGTCTGCATAATACTCATCATTTGCTGCTCTCTGGGTCCTCTCCTCCTATCGGCGAGTACGTATGAGCTGTGTTCATTGCTGGCTGCACACTGATAGTGATGAAGACCAAGGCAGCCGGGATTACTTCAGTACAAGAGAACAAATGGTGCAGCTGTTGGAAACAGTAGAGCAGTTGGAAAAAAAGAGCTGATGGGAGAACAAGCTCCCGATGTTGATGTTGGCAGGAATCAGAGTATCTGGAAAGAAATATAGAAAAGGGCATTTGAGGGTTAGGATCTATGTTGAAACTACAGGTGAGAATTTGGGGATGCAATGCATAGGGCAGCTAAGTTCCCAAATGCTGAGACAGGAGTCTCCTTTCCTTCCCCTGCCCCTAATCTGAAGCCACCAGGCCGAGAGAGGCTTCTGCTCCAGCTCCTGATCCTCACCCCAGCTTCTCTAGAACTGCAGCCTGACCCTCCTCTGCTTCTGCCTGCTGCACCCATAGGTGTGCTGGAAATCTTCCTCTTAGTCCTGACACCTGCACCACCTCCCACCCCTGGTGCAATCTCCTCCCCACAGGCCGAGCATCCTCCTTGAGCAGATACATCCCAAAGCTGCTCAGTGCTTCTCATGACTGTGTTGCTCAGATTGGACCCTTTGACTGTTAAGCCTTGGACGTGTTGCTAACATTTACTGGTACCCTACTATGCCAAGCACCTAGCTAAGTGATGATACATGGACTGCCTCATTGGATTATCACAGCAATTAATAAGTTAGCTATACACTATTACTACAGTGACTGTGTGTCCTGTTTTGTGTATGATTAGTCCCTAGCTATGCCTTACTGTAATTTTTAATAGCATCTTCTTTTACTTTCAAAGGTCCTTGTTTGGATGGTCAATTATATGGCCTCCCTCAGTATTCCTACATTTATTTTCCTCATTTTACAGGCAAGGTACCCAGAGGTTCCTTATCCATTGTCACTCAGCCAAAATGTAGTCACTAGTTCCTTGAGAGTTTGAGGGAAGACCTGGCACCTAAGGAGTCACTTCTTACCCTGCTTCAGTTCTAATGAGCCATGCCACACCAGGCAACTTATCCCCTTTCACCCCACCCTCCCTGTAGCCCCCCTATGCCTCACTGGAGACACCAGATACAGAGTGGGCTTTGATCACATGGCAGCAATGGGGAAGAAAGAAAGTACTTTCTTGAGTGTATAGGAGACCTCAGAGCAGTGTGTTCTGAAGGACAGAAGAATTGAGCAGTTCAGTATAAAAGGCCAGAGCTAGACTTTCGTGAATGACAAGTGGTCAGACACAGTAAATTTTGGACAACTTATTAATCGATTCAAATTACCCCCCCATCTTTTTCAGTGAAGCAAATGGTACCGATTGTGTAATTGTCTAAAATGGCTAAGCACAACTCTGCCATATAAAAATTCACCTTAACAAATAGAATTTTGGGGACAAAAGTTGAAGGTTCACTATTAATAGTGTCTTTTTGCATGCTAAGGCGAGTTTATGGCCAAGAGCATAAGAACTGCACGTTAAAAATTCTTCAAGCTAATAACAAACAGCATCACTTTCTCTAAAATAACACCCCCCCAAAAGCTAAAAATGCAACAAAAGCTTACTTTACACAAGCTGAAAAGAAGAGAATTTACTGAGTTTCACAGTTAACCATGCTTTGGTCACCCGAGTACAAATGCACACTTCCTCTATTAAGTGAAAGTAGCAAGCTGACAGTCCCTGACACTCCCTCCGATCACACACCATCCAGTCCACAGTGGGGCACAAGTGTGTAGGTCAGCCCTTAAATGGAAATAGGCACAAATAGGAAGCCATGGCTGTAAATCAGTGCATGGTAGTCTCATACTGTACCTGTGTTCCAAAGTAGCGGGTCACACATCACATCTCTACACACCAAGAAACTCACTGAGATCCACACACATTGTTTACCCATTCACTCCAGCAGTTGGTGACTCTCTCCTTGGCTCAGATGCAAAGTGGTTCTCCTTGGTTCTGTCTCTGATAAGGGAGTGGATGTTACCTTCAGGCAATACCTGTGCTGTGCAGCCACATCTTTCAGTGATATGACACCACAAGCTTGTATAAAATTACCCAAACTAGTCAAGACTTAGAATTGAAAAAGTCATTTCTGTGCATTAGTCTGAAATAGATAACACCGTGTGTTGAATGTGTTGTATTTGTTGACATTAGCTGATGAGATTAGGGCAGAAGAGACGTTGCACCTTATTCTCTTGGGTCACTGGTTCCAAAGGTAGCCAGCTGCCTTGTCATGAGGAGCCCTGTGGAGAGATCCATCTACTGAGGAGCTCAGGTTACCCAGCCAGCCCCAGCATCCAGCCAGCCACCTGAGTTAGCCGTCAGAGGATCTACAGCCTTCAGACTACTGTGAGCCCGGCCAATACCGACACCTGGTCAGGAGATACCTGGAGCCAGAACCATTCATGTTGGCCAATCCCAAATTCCTGGCACAGAGAAACTATAGGATAATGAATATTAAGTTTTTAAAGCCACTAAGGTTTGAGTGCTTTGTTATTCAGCGATATAGAACTAACAGTTTATTTATACATTGTGTGGGGGGTGGGGATTTGCTTTCTAAACTAGAAGGAGAACTACAGAAAGCAGGTAGAAGAATGATGTACCATATACATGAGAGCAGACACTTGGAGGAAGTTCTTGTTTGTTGACACTGGATATGTACCATGGATGTTTTCTCAGGAGGCTTTCAATAGCTGTTACCAGTGTCAATTACTTGTCAAGCCATGGGAAGACAGATGCTGCTAGTAAGAGGCAAAGTTGCTGTGGATTTGTTTTGGTGAGCACTCTTTCATCTCCAACGCCTGCAGAGGAAATAGTGTGCACCTATCTGAGTGACAGTGTTTCCCACTTTTGAAAGGGGCAGTAATTGCTGACACTTACCATCTGTTAGTACTGCCTTACACCTTACCAAGCCTTTACGTGTGTTATCTCACATAATTCTCACAACAGTCCCCTGCGGAGGGGTAAAGGTGGCGAGCAGTGAACTAACTCAGTGAAGATAACCAACACAGCTCCAAGAGGCAAACCTGACTTTCAAATCCTGACTGACTTTTGCAAAAGTTTCCCTTACTTGGTACATATACTACCGCTGATGACATGGTGAAACTATTTTTAAGCTTACATAATGATTTGTTTCTACAAAGATGGTATAATATAAACTGAGAGGCTATTCTTTTAAAAATGAATCTTATCCAGGTGTGGTGGTCCATGCCTGCAATCCTAGCACTCTGAGAGGCTGAGGCAGGAGGACTACAAATTTGAGCCCAGTCTGGGCAATTTAATGACTTAGTGAGACCTTGTCTCAAAATTAAAAAATAAAAAAGCTCTAGAGATACAGCTCAGTGCTAAGTCCCTGGTCCAACAGCACCAAGACAAACAAACAAACAATAAATGAATCATCTATTAAATGACTTATAAAGTGATCTAACATGTGACTATTTTTATTGGTATGCCTGTAGCAACAAACTGTGTTTCAAAATCCAAAGCACATTTACAAGCTTGTCTTCATCCCTGTATTGGGTGGGGATCAGCCCTTATTTTTTAAGGTTACATTCAAAGTACTTGGCATTCCCTTCCAAAAGTGTAGTAGCTATATCTTGATCACACATACACTTATAAATACTCGAGGACACATGTAATTGTATTTGGGAAATTCATTGTGCATCCAGATTTAAGGGATTTTCAAGGTAAAAGTAACATCAGCATGGTGCCTGAGCTACCCACCCCCATACCCTATACACCAAGAGTCCTAAACAAAATCTCCATTTGAACTTCAGTTTTGCCCCGAGGCACCCTGACTGTGTGGCTATGTACAGTGGGCTTGGAAGGTAGCAATAGAAAAGGGATGCTTTCTACATTCTGTTCCAAATCTTTATGAAATGTGAGTCTTGCTCTCATTCATTTCTGCGCTGGAATAGGAAACAAGATAATAATATGTTGCCTAGAGGGTAAACATGAACATCCTGCTTGCTCTCTTGCATTCTTCTGTTCTGAAATGTTTGGAGTCCAGAAATTTCCTACATTACAGAAGATTTTCTATTTTTCCATGACTGTTAGTGCCACCCAGAAATTCAAAGCACAGTTGACTCACTTGATGTGTGGCTTGGAGCTATGGACATTGCTGAGTCAAACTCATAAATTGTAAGGCTTCTCTTTTTACTGGGTTCTTCCTATATTCTAGGTATTGGGTTAAGTACTTCATTTACGTTATTGCATTTACTCCTCACATCACATAAGCAATTTATATAATACACTTTTATTATCCCCATTTCACCAACTGGGAAGAAAATCTCAAAAGTATTTACCAAGAAGTCCCAAATCTAGGAAAAGGCAAATTCAGCTGTAAGACACCCAGATAACCACAACTGCAAAGAGGCCAGCTGAGTCTTCTTATTATTGTCTTCATAAGGCTGTTCCATGGGGCTTTGCTTTTGCTTTGCTTTCCAAGAATAGCTAATTGGGTGACTCTTGTCACGTTCAGGCTGGGGTGGAGGAGGGAGCAGACAGGATAAAATCCTACTGGCTTCCAGCTTGACCATCATTCCATCTCCATGTAAGAGAAATGGGTTTGGTTGAATCTCTTTTCACTAACTCATTTCCAATTTTTTCCTCTTCACCTTACTTCTGAGTGCTCTCACATCTGCCCAGGCTGCTTCTTCTCATAGTCTTCACTACAGCCTTTTCACAAATTAACAGGAAGTGTAGGAACAGGGATGCAGAAAGGATGGGGAGAGAGGTGCAGTGGACAGGCGGCATTACTTCTAAAGCTGTATACATAGTAGAGAAGCTATATATTTCAAAGCAGCAAGAAGATTTTATATGTTCCAACACAAGGAAATGATAAAAGTCTGAGGGGATGGATATGTCAGTCATCCTGATCTAAGGACTACACATTATACACACACACACATATGTATATGTATCTGTATATATATATATTCACACTGTACCCCATAAATACATGTAATTACTATGCATCAATTTAAAATTTAAAAATATTAAAAATATAATACAGATAAATTACAATAGCATCCTCATAATAAAATTATACTTTATATTTTTTAAATGTTATGCAAAGACAAGATGCAACATTATTATCAGTACATGGTGTCCATGCCCTATGTAGGGGAATATGGTATATATTAGCATCTCCTATCTTCACCTCCACCCAGAGATCCCTTAAATCTGGATCTGAAACCTAGAAGGATCCTGAGACCATCTGCTCTGACTCTGTATTTTTAAGCTTTCTGTTGCTTGGACAAGTATTTGACATCCACAACTTGAAATGTTTGACTTGGTCATGGTTTCAGAGGTTTTAGTCCATGGTCAGCTGGCTCCAAGGCAGAAATATCCTAAAGGAAGGGTGTGGCAGAGGAAAGCTGCTCACCTCATGGCAGACAGGAAGCAGAGGGAGCAGGAAGACTACCCCAGAGGAAGGGGACAGGGACTAGCTATACCTTTTAAAAGAATGCTCCTAGGGCTGGAAATTTAGCTCAGTAGCACCTTGCCTGCCTCGAGGTGCAGGGTCCTGAGTTTGATCCCCAGTACCCAAAAAAAAAAGAAAGAAAAGAATGCTCCTAGTAACCTACTTCCTCCAACTCAGCCCTGCCTCTTAATAGCCCATTCAGCTATGAACTTGTCAGTGGGTTAGTTCGGATGACCCAGTCACCCCACTAGGCCCTGCCTCTGATCATTGCTGCACTGGGAATAGAGCCCTCACATCTCTGGGAAACCCTTCCTATCTAAACCAAAACGCCCTCCACCTGTGTGGGCAAGCAAACTCACATGTGGACAGGTGACAAGCCCTGTCTGAAGCCTTAATTGGTATCATAGCCCAAGCCCCTCCATTCCTGTTCCCACTACATCAGACACAAACAAAGGCTCCACAAGTGCTCGAGAATGAAAATCAGGGACTTCATTTGTCAGACACATAAACTGGAGATAATAGAAACAGGACCTTTAAGAATTCATATCCTGCAGCATAGGTTTTAAAGAGAAGCTGAACATTATCTTATCAAATTAATCTTTTGAATCGCAGCCTGGCCTTCCTGTTCTTGTTAGATTTAAACCTTGGTTAGTCCTCATTTCCTTTTGAAAGCCTTGAACTGGGCACTTTGTACCAACTTTCAAAGGATAGGCTGGGTTCCTCCCCTGAGTCCTGGCAAAGCTGAGATCTGTGCAGGTTGACAGCTCCTTTTCATCTTTTTGAATTGATTTGGAAAGAACATTTGTAAATGACTTTAAAGACTGCCATTTTAGTGTTTGGAAAGCAATTCGAGATTTTTGTAAACTACATTTAAGTTGGAATGTTTAGGATGTGGGTGGTTAATTCCTGCCACAATTCAAGGGGAAAACATATGAACATGAGAAATGAACTAGAACAAGGACTGAAAGTACAGTTGCTAGATCATTTACCCAATATCATCTGAGCCTGTTTTTCACAGAGCTAGCTTATGAAAATAGCACAACTTATCCACTTTAATTACTAAAGTTTTAAAAATTAAAATCAGCCATTGGTGGAAATTCTACCTTGAAAGTTACACAGATGTCTCTGTCCCTAAATGACATCTACTGGACACTGACTTTCCTGAATCCATCTGTGTCACTGTTTGAGCCCTCACTCTGGCACAGGGCCATAATACTGTGTAATTCATATTGACCTTCGCAGTGTTTATGGCTCCCAACATAGATGAGTCCCAGATACTGCAGGTATTGATAACTTCTATCTTTTTATTTTTGTTGGATTGTCCATCATCTGTCCCTTCATTTTGTGGATGACTCAGAACTCTAAGTCAGCCTCACTGGAAGCCATCACTTGGGAAAGAGAAGCCAACAACACTTCCTGCCCCATGCTGACTCTTAACCTTGCTATCTCATTCTGATGCCAAAGTTGCCTTTTGTTTGAGTTACTGTTTACACAGGACTGTCGTACTGGCCTTCACCCTTGACTTACCAGATTCTTACTTGCCTTCTCTGGCACTTAGAATGATAGTGATAATAGTATAATGAGTTTTGCAAATATCAGTGGTAAAAGAATGATGACATCTACTATTTATGACAAGGGTTTATACTGTCTTTGTTACAACTCTGCAAAAGAGTTGGTCTTACTCTCTTTGGACAACTGAAGAAAATAAAGCCCAGATAATTTAAATTTTGTTCCAAGACAATACAGTTAATACTCAAACTCAGATCTCTTCAAATCCAAAGCTCGTGTTCATTGCTGTGAATCACCTCTTAAATGCCAGCCTGGCCAGTGTACTCACTCCTACCTCCAGAAGCCCAGCCCTGAACCCAATGGGGGCTGAATCTGGGTGGATTCATTTAACCCCTCATCCACCCTAGTCCCTTGAAGAAATGTGTAAGCACACCAGCCTGCCACAGGGACATCCTTCCAGCTGTAATTGGCTGCTCTCTGTTCCCACTGGACCTAGGAGGGCAGAATTGCATTGCTTCTGATCAAGAGGTATTGCAAACTTAGCTCAACAGCATCTTACAGTCCCGTGTAAGGTGATTTTATGTACAGTGACGGTATGAGTTCCCCTTCTCCAAGCTACTCCCATAAGCTTCCTGGAATGAATCGTATGCCATCTCTTTCTGGCTCTGTAGAAGTTGTTTCTTTTCCTTCCCAGGACTTGTCTGTGATCAAGAATAGTTGAGGTTACAAAATGAGAGACCTCAGCATGAATGAGCATTGGTGTATTAGTTTCCATTTCTTTACTCATGGAAAAGGATCACAAAGAGGTTATGGAACTTGGGTCATGTTGCTGTGGGAGGTAACTTCAAAGCACAGAGAAGACTCGGCCAACATGGCCACTGCCCCAGTACCCGGGGAACATTATGCGTCGCTAGACAGGGAAGAGGCACAAGATAAAAAAGACCACTTGGGGAGGAGGTGGGGAGAGACAATGTCTGAAAATCCTTAGATCTTCTCTTTTCCAGTAATGACTGAATGTTTTGACTACTTTGTATCTAGGCCTGGGCTGAGACATGAGCATCATTTAACAGGTGAAGAAACTGAGGTTTAGAAATTTTGCTCAAGGCAATAAGTAGCTCAACATCAATTAAAATTTTGGATCTGATTCCTGATCTTTTGCCTAGCTGCCACATTCTACTACCTTCTGTTAAAATCAATTATGAAGGGCTGGGGATTTAGCTCAGTGGTTCCGGCACCTGCCTTGAAAGCGCAAGGTCCTGAGTTCGATCCCCGGTACCAAAAAACACCAAACCAAAAACAAAAAAAAAAAATCAATTATGAACTGAGAAGAGTTGGATTAAACATAAATACCTGAGAAATATGAGATACGATATTAATGGAACATATAAATCGTCCACGCACTCTGCAGGGAGCTAACATGGCAAGGGGGATGATTTTCTGATGCATCTAAATGTAGCAACAAAGGAATGTAACAGCTTTTGAGCTGCACTGATGCCAAAGGTGGGAACATGAAGATAAAGGAGGGCTTGGCAATTGCACGTGTATTTTTAAAATGAAAGAATAGCGTGCTTGTTTCCAACGTGATTAATTGTATGACTCAATAAATGTTCGTATGTGGAAAATGATGCCTGCAAAGCAGAGGCCTCAATAATTAATTGAAAATGAAGAGAAAGGAACTGAATGATAAGAAGTCTACCAATCACAGGTGTGGAAAAAAAGAGGTCATGGCTTATCATTGAAATAGACTTACATCCCAGGTTCTTGAGCTGATGCAGCTGTAGGAGAGACAGAAGCAAGTTGACAAGTCAACTGGGCCTTAGGGAGAATCACTCCACTGGGTTATGTTTTCCCCTTTTCAGCTGAGAACCCCCTGATGAACTTCCTCCTAGCCATTTAAATGTGTTGCTATCTGAGGAGACTTACCCATCTGGAAATGGACAAGGAAAAAGATTTTCACTAGACCCTCCCCTTATTTTGAAAATAACCAAATCCTGTGGCCTGGTTTTACCTGACTTAGGGCTAAATCCCCATTTTCTTTTAATCTATGAGGGGTCTCTTCCTTTGGATCACTTTTGCTTGGGAACAATTGCTGAGTGTATGAAAAATTTACAAAGGAGCCCACCATGCTCAAGAGCTTGTTTATAATGATGGTGATGATTTGCTCTTTAGTACCAACTGATTGATTCATCTGTTCCCCGGATGATTATTGGATCCCTTCATAAAGACACTACTACAGTGTACATGAGCAAATGAGGGTTTCCAATGTTCTGCATTAGTCCCTAGATTGTCTGCCATCACACAACTTGGCAGAGAACACAGAGAGCACCTCAGCTGGTGGAAAAGGATAGCAGGGCAGTTGAGCTTCTGCTAACATGATAGTCAATCCCAGTAAGGAGACAGCAGAGACAGTCCCCAAGCTGTCAACCAACTCACCAGGGCCTCTTTTCCAGAAGCATTATGGTGTCAACCATCATCTCATATGATGTGATATCAGTGGGGAATTTGAAGTGTGCTGATGATGTTTCCATATTTCAAATGTATATGATTGACAGCCAATTTGGATAGTTGGGTCTTTCCTGCCGGTGAACATTTTACACAATGAACATAGCACATTTTTAACAATTCTCTTATCAAATCTATTGCATTTAAAGGTGTTTAAAATCCCCATCAAAATGCAATTTCAATCATCACCCCAAAGCAGTCTTCTAAGACTACTTAGCTGCCCTCTGAAACTGCCATCCAGGGAAGTGTTACACATCTTCCTGTGGGGAGCAGTTCATTCTCAAAAGGTGTTTTCCAGGATTTCCTCCCACACCTTGCTGCATATCAAAGATTTTTTCTGGTGTAAATCTATCTTGGAAGGTAGATGTTTTACTTGGCACATGTTTAACATTCAGAATTGATTGTAAACTCAGATTATGGATCTGGCCTAGCTAAATTCAAATTCTGATCATGCTACTTCCTGGAGCTGTGATTTCTGCAAAGAAGCTACTTAATTCTCCTTGCCTCCATTTCCCCAACTGTAAAATGCAGGTAAACTTAACAGTGTCTCCTAGGGGAGGTATAAATGGATCTGTATGTGCAAAATTTCATCGGAACTGTGCATAGTGCATAGTAAGTGCTGTGGGAGGTGGGGGTGGCTAGAGCCCTTGTCACCATGATTGTTATGCATTAAGAACCTACTGCAAGGTGCAAACAAGAGTAAGAGTGGACAGTTAGCACAAGTCTAGCCTTATAGAGAGGGGAACAATAATTCAAGAATTAAATCAGCGAAGACTAAGGCTTGTACATTAGGCAGGTACCCAGGGGTGCAGTGACAAGGACTGAGTAAAGGGCTCTGTGTCAAGGCCTATGGGGAGGCTTCTCCAAGACAGGATGCTTTCAAGCTGAGCCTGGAATTGAAGCGATGGAGACCAAATATCCATCATTTCCATTAGCAGAGGAGACATCACATTTGTTTGTTGAAGGATTAGGGGCTCTATTGGCTGTCTCAGTCGTTTTCCTCACTGTTGGGACTCAACTTCCACACCTTAAAGGAGGAGAGGTTTATTTGGGCTCAAATTTTCAGTCCATAGTCGGCTGGCTCCAAGGCAGAGCAGGCATGGTGGAAGGGCTCGAGCAGAAGAAAGCTGCTCACATCATGGTGGCCAGGAAGCAGAGACAGAAGGAAGAAACCAGGGAGGGAAATGTGCCCTTCTGAGTCATGTCCCTAGTGACCTGCCTCTTGCAGCTAGACCCCACCTCTAACAGCCCTATCATCCCAGTGATTCCGAAAGTCCTACCTATGAGCCCATGAGGCATCTGGGGGACATTCTCAATCTAAACCATAACCTTGGACTTTTCAGTTACTCTCTTTCCACCAAATAGAAAAGATCTGTCTTCACTTTAAATGGGTCACTATTAGGTTTCAGAGAGGATAAATGACTTGGTCAAGAACACGCAGCTTATACATGGCAAAGCCTTTGCTGGAGTGATAGTCTGACTAGGAGACTCATCCTGAGCATCTCACAGTGCTCAGCTGGTTTCCTTTTCCACCAGACTGCCATTAAGGAAAAGGATCTGATTAGACTTCGACTATATTGCTCAGTATGCCTTGACCACATGTCCTGTCAGTTATTCTATAAATTAACCAAAATATAAGTCAAGTTCTCCTCCATTGAGGTAGCTGACTCTGGGAACAGAAAGAGGATGAACATTTGAGGCCTCTCCTTTACCTAGTCAGACTGACACTTGATGGACAAGCTCTCTTTTTCCCCCACAGTCCTGGAGATTGAATCAAGGGCCTTTGCTCTGAACTACATTTCCAGCCCATTTTAAATTTTTTTTTTAAATATTGATGCAAAGTCTCACTAAGTTGCTAGGTTGCCCACCCTGGGCTTGAACCTATGATCCTCCTACCTAAGCCTTCCAGAGTGTGGGGATGATAAGATAAGTGATGTGCCAGTTGTAGTGAGCCAGACTGGTGGCAGGCCAGGTGCAAGCTCCTGCCCTGTGGCCAAAGCCAAAATAACCAAAGGGCTTCTCTGGGGTCCAATGTGCCAACCTAAGAGCTGTCATCAGTGCTTTCATATTCTGTCAGTGCAAGGACAGAACACACCAGCCCCTGCTTCCTCAGTCTGGGAGCCCTGCCTGGCCTCTGTTGGGAAATGTAGAAGCTCTGTGTGCTGTGTCCTCCTCCTGCTGTATGTGTAAGTCCTTTCTGGACCCTTTGCTTTGTGTTATTGATCGGTATGGTCAGGTTCACTTTCATCTCTCAGAAATTCTTATCTGCTGAAGGCCTCTCACCCCCAAACATACCACACAGATTTTTTCATTGTTGTAGTCAATATATTCCCTTTTATTTTGCTTGGGGAAATTTCCCTTGCTGCATAAAGGGAAGAGGTAAAAGAATGTGAAACATCTACCAGCTTGAACTGAAAGTTAAAGCCTCTGCTGCCATATGTGGAGAAGCCACGTTCTGCTTGCCCAGGGACAGGCAGGTGTGGGGACAGACTCTTCCCAAGTGACTCAGAGCCTCTGTGCTTTGAGGACAGGGGTCAGTCCAACCCAAGGGGCTGGAAACCTTTGTCTAGGGAAGTGACGGTTCACATGGCTTCACTGTTGGAATATGGTTTCCCCAGGCAAGGTCTTCATGTCAGTCTGCTATAACAAAAACCACAGTTTTAACAACAACCATTCATTTTCTCGCAGTTCTGGAGGTGAGACATTCAAGATCCTCATGGCATTAGGATGGGTTTCTGGAAAGTATTGTCTTCTGTATACCAGGATCCTCTCCATTTCTATGGCTTCTTCATTTGGGTGAGAGAGAGACAGGGTGGGCCAGGGCTTCTGGTGTCTCTTCTTATAAGGACACTGGTCTTAATACATTATGGGCTCCTCTAATATGACCTCAATTAACACTAAATTACTACTTTACAGATCCTATCTCCAGAGATGCTCGTGTTGGGCATCAGGGCTTCAACATATAAATTTTGTGGGCACACAATTCAAAGCATAACAATTTGCTCCTCTCCATAGTTCAGCCTTGCCATCAATTTCTCTTCATAAATAAGTTCTAATCATGTCCCCGTTGAAGTCCTGAAATAGCAGTCAGAGACTCACCATGTGTGAAGCAGTGAAATGAACAGTGTCCAAAAGCTCTTAAGGCTGATCTTGTCAGACTTCCTTTCACAATTAAAATACTCGATGTAAGCTCATCTCTCGTCTTACAAGACAAGTGTTGGATACCAGCACCAGCTTTCAGTATTGCTGGCCCCTTACAGAATGTGCCAAAAGCTGTCACTCTGGGACTCTCAGTGTCCTGTGCTAGGGAAGACAGAGAGCAGCAGGTCTTCTGGGAGAACAACGTGAACTTCATCTCTGTCCTGCCCAACTAGTCCCATTTGAGATGGTCAAGATAGATTTAGCTATATCGCAAAGACAAATCAGATACATAGATTTAAATATATAGCTCTTACATAATTTAACAAAGTTTCAATAGGCATTATTTATTTAAATTAAGCATGCACTTCCTTGCCCACTGTAAAAAAAAAATCTTTGCTCCTGCTATCCCAGTGGTGAAAATATCTATATCTAGAATTAAGTAATTCTTACACCGAAAAATTTAGGCAAGTTTTCTAAAAACTACATTTGTATGTTTGGATTTCTTGGAAAGAGATGCTCTGCCTACAGGCTGAGTACTCCACTGAGACATCCTTCCTGCTATTAGAGACTATTTTTCAGATTTTTAAGAAACATTAATTGTTTCATTATTTTTCTGCTCCTTACTTTTATCTTTTTCCCTGGTATACTGACTTGTCAATATCATCTTCCTTACAACCTTCTTCCATTTCCTGTGTTCACTAAAACTGCTTTGTATCTACAGAACATGACTCTCTACCCTGAAACATGAGAGGTTTGCCCTGTGCGTGAATTTCAGATTTCACAAATGCTGAATGGATATATATACATAGGAATGATATAACATCACATATGTTTAAAAACCAAGAACAAAATCTAGTTTCCCATACTTCTTTGAAAAATTCAGCCTTATAAACTGTCAGTGATACTATTTCCTCATCTAGGACAATATATTAAAAATCCTGCCACTTAATCAATGTCTTATTGAATAAGAAAATAAGACCCAGCTAGGGGAAGGAGGCAGACAAGAAAGCAAAGGAAAGTCTCCAAAAGTTGTTTGTTGGTAAGGCTGTGCAATTCATGTATAGAGACCTAATCAATGGCTCATCTTATTAATAGTTCAAACAAAAACAATGGGCTTCTGCTGAAGGATTTGTACGCCATTTTTAAATATTTACTGTGTATCAGCACATAGCCCAAATATGAGAATGCTGTCTTCCCCACCCCTCCCAGTTTAATTCGAAGTGCAAATCTTAGAGATTAGAACTCAAACCCTTTCTTGTACCCTTGATGCATGTTTGAAATTTTCATAAGACAGTGTTGGAAAATATGATACACTTTCATGTCCCACTTTTCCTCCTTTTTATTTCTTGTCCATTGGATAACTGTGGTGTGTTTTGAATTCTAAAGAAATGAATCCTAGGATTTCCCTTAACTTGATGACAGAGACTAAGGAGAAGAGCTGGGCAGAGGGAGAAGGAAAGAGGGAGAAAGGAAGAGAGAGAAGGAGGGGGAGGAGAAGAAACAGGAGGAGAGAGGAGAGGCGTCCCTCAGCAGCCCGGCAACAACAGGGGTGAATTCCTTAGAGACAAAGAAGGATCAATGAAGACAGGCCTCTAATAGCTAGAAAGCATCTCATTGGTTTCCCTAAAGATACTGACATCTGCCAAAACATCTGACTCCAAATGTCACCCCGGAGCCTTAGCCAGATTTAGAGAGGTGGCTAGAAAGAAGTTGAGGATGCAAAGTGCATCTTCCCTGCCAGGCCCGTGGTGTGTAGCTGAGCGCCATCTTCCCTCGCTGGTTTCCCACTGGAGCTGGAGGTATGGAAGAGCGTTTCCTGCCACCCCCTTGGTGCACTGGAGCCTTGTGCTCCTGTGCAGACGGTCAGAACCTGCAGAAGCTACTCAAGATTGACACGTACTCCATGGTGGACGGGAGTGGGTGGGTGGGCTGGACACGGACCATCAGAGAGCCTTGGAGCAACTGTCCTATTTGAAAAGACACACGCATAAGCACAGAATCCCATGCTGTACTTTGCCTCTGGTGGATACTGTTATATATAGATATTCAATACTCACAAGCCAGACAGGCTAAATTGTAGCCTCTCTTCAGTAAATGTCTCAGTTGTTTGGAGTAAAAATGGTTTAGATTAGCACCCGGGCACTCTGACAAAAGGTCCAGAGGAAGTTAGGGACTTGCCAGCAGCATTAGCATTTTTTTTCTTCTTTTTCCAGCAGCACTAAAATATGTTTGCTCAAAACAGAGAGAGATGAAAAACTACTGGCAGCCATTACCTCTTAAAAGAAGAGGGAAAAAAGAACACGTTTTACTTCTTTGGCAAACACACCAATTAAAATGATGCTGTGTTGTGACAAATTACTGAGCAATTAGTGCCTAATTGAGCATCAAGCTAGATGCCTCTGTGAAAGTGACTTTCCTGGCCCCGGGAGGCCATACCTTACAACAAAACGATGTCTCCTCAACTTTCTGCAGCACCCTACATGCTGGGGAGCCCAGAGTCCAAGGACATCCCCTTTCTCTTTAAAACCTCTGAGAGTTACACTACGAGAATTAGCTTGGCAGAAAGATCCCAACACTGAAAATCCTACTGGGGATTTCATGCTTTCCCCACATGTAAGCAAAATCCATTTTCCCTGAGATATTTTTAGTGCAAGTATCCCCTGCTGTCCTATTCTCTTTCAGGCTCCCATTAGATCTTGAGGCCCTTCCAGATGGGTCACGTGACTTTTAAGCATCCCTCTCTGATTCCCTCCTAAGTGACTAGTCTTGCGGAAGTTAGGGAACACTAGACTCTTAACTACCAAAGACCTCGAAGTCCTTAACAAAACCTTGAGTTCTCATTGACAGGATGTTAAAATGCTTTGCAGCTGCTTTTTCTGAGAGGTCAGCTTGGCAGACTGCACTGAGTGACCCTAGCGATAGAGATATTTTCAGCGCTGCTGGCCGCCTATGTAAATATAAAAATG
The DNA here is from genome assembly GCF_053883595.1 of Heterocephalus glaber. NCBI lineage: Eukaryota > Metazoa > Chordata > Mammalia > Rodentia > Bathyergidae > Heterocephalus > Heterocephalus glaber. The sequence goes on from NW_028258153.1 coordinate 442,401, forward strand.
TATTAGGCTGCAGAACTGCATGTGTGGGAACAGAACAGCCATGCTATTGAAAGGAAATCTCGGGAACACTGGTGCCTCTCATAAGGGTTTGGTTAACGTGTGCATACTTTTGATAAATCGCATTGATTCAAGATAATCTGCGTTTTGTGTGAGCCCATTTCATTTCTGAAATTTACGAGCTATGAAGAGTAAAATCCTTACCACTTTAGCCCAGGTACCCAGCAAAATTTCCTTCAAGAAGTATTTGCATTTAAAAACAGTGATTTTCATTCTTTATATGATGCTGACTTGCTTTGGGTAAAAAATGTTGCATGAAGTCAGATTGTCAGTTGTTTAATTTGAAAAATAGTGACTTGTTATTTGTGCATCTGAGTGGGAAAGATACATTTGTCCAAATCTTTAAAACAAGAATCGAAAAGCATCATTGTAAGGAATGCTCTCTGAGCAAAATGCTCTGATATTCTTGAGTGTGTTCAGTTTCCGTGGATCAAATCTTTCCCATCTCTGCATCCAAGCTATTTGGCCTTGATCAGATGATCAGAGCTCAAGGAAGCGATTGGAGGGTGAGCTGGCTGCAGCTGCAGTGTAGGCTGTGCTCAGGGACAAGGAGCCACTGTTTTTCAAACATAGCATCCACATAGAAGTTATTCTGTAGGCTCCAGGATGCAGCGATGGGCTGCACTGCCAGCATTGTTCTGCTGCAAGCTTTTCGCTCTGTGGTCCAGAGGAGCTGTCCGCACATCTGTAGACGACACCAAGAGGAACCGTCCCACGAAACTGTGCCTCTGGAAAGTGATGATGAGATGAGCAGACCCAGAACACTCATCATAATGGTACCGTATCCCTGGCCAAGCAGCTTTCCTTGAACTGTTATTATAGAGACACTGCAATTTAGAGGTGTTTTGTTGTTGTTGTTTTGTTTTGTTTTTGATGTTCGGCTTTAGGTCAAGGTACACGTGTTCTAGAGTTACTACTCTGTTGTATTGTTGGGGAAAAACCTCTCAGAACTATTTCTACCATCCAGAGAGCTGATTTTCTTCCTCTTCAATCTGTCAGAAAAGTGTGTAGTTTATTAGAAATTATTAGAAATTTTCTTCTACCTAGAATTTTCTGTGTTGTTAACTTTTCTGCAGAAACAATGAGAACATTTTGGAGTTTAAGTAAGAGGATTTTATTGTGTAACTTTAATTTGAAAAAAAAATCTCAAATAGATAATTGGGGAAAAAAGCTCAAATGGATAGTTTTATGTTACATGTAACCAATCAAGTTTTCTAGGTGTTGATTTCTAACCTCAGGGTATCTGGGGCTTTTATTTCTAATTCTGCCACATAAATATTGTTTCAAAGTGCTTCACTTAGGCATAAAGTCAACATAAAATATTGAGAGTTTTGTGGAATGCATGGAGTTTTACTTGGAAAGCTATTTCTTGCCACTTGCAAAATGGCTTGTTTTGGGTTTTTTGTGTGTGTGCCTGTGCCTTAATTGTGACACTTTGCCTTTTCTTTGTGCAACTGTTTGATTAGCAGGGAAAAAAGTAGAGAATGGATTCTTTCCTTACTTTAGGTTAGGAACAGATCTGCTTAGTCACTGAAATCCCCTGTTAGGATATAGGTGATGTGTTAAGGTTTCTAAAATTGAGGAGGCATTGAACTCAGGGCGGTTTCAGCACAATTGGCTTTTTTGTCTTCAGTTTCAAGGTTCATATATCAAGGATGTAGTAAATAATGAATGCAGAGTACCTGTTAATGCTGTTTTCAAGTGAAAGTCATTAGGCTTGGGCTGTGCCCTTCAGTGACAGAATACCAAGCTAAACATTTTATGCCAACTTCTTTAACAAATCAGTATTTTATTTTTTTAAAAGTAACATTGCTCTTGAATTTGGGGCCGTGATTATCTCTGATTAGAAACGCTAAGCGGGAGCAGCGTCATACTCACTACTCCTGTAAGTGTTCATAAATTAAATTTCTAAAAGATATGAGATGGTTGAAAGGTCAGAGATCTTTGTTTACCAGGACAACTCTTGATAAGAACATTAATATACTACACCTGTGTGTCTTGCTCATGCCATTTCACATCTTAAACAATCATTTTTCTCATTTTACTTATTTGAGTATAAAATTCTTAGCTACAAAGAGGGAAAATGTACTTCAGAATAAAAAATTTTAGATTTTATCTAATAATAATTTCTTAATTTTTCAAGGATCCGTTTTACAGTTCCTTTAACATTAATTAAAGTCATAAAGAATATATTAGAGATAATGATATTGTACTGTACGTTTCTAAAAAGCTAGAAGAATTTTTAATATTTTAATGATGAAGAAAGGATGTGTTTGAGGAAATAGACATGTTTATCCTTATTTGAACATTACACCATGCATACATGTAAAGATCACATGGTACCCTGTAAATACATACATTCTTATGTCAGAGTTTTGAAAAAATTTTAATGAATTTCCTAATGAAGAAAGCAGAGGATCAGAGAGGTTGAATATCTTGTTAATGCCACATAGCTGCTAAATGCCAACACCACAAGTCACACTTGGATGAATGATTCCAAAAGCCAGTGTACTTTCCATTCTGTTCCTACCTCAAAGAAAATACTAATGGTAAAACAGATAAACTACTTTTCATTAGAAAATCTTGCACCACTCAGGGTAAAATGTGCTCATACAGAGTCATTACACAGAAATTTCCTCTGGAACATCACAGAATTCACACATCTCACCATTATTTACTGCAGGCCCACAATGCGCCAAGCACACTTCTAGATACTTGGAATCCACTGCTGAAGAAAACCATCAAAGATCTCCTCTTTCAGTTACTTAGTTTTAAGGTGACAGCAGTTTTGCAAGTCTCGCTGTTATGGAAATGCATTATTAGGATGGTGATAGACTATTTCTTAGCTTCCAACACAGTGGTTCAAAACGGCTAGCATGTTTCATAATCACTTAGAAGTTCTTATTCATGGAGCTCATTCGGCTTCTGAGCTCCTGGCATGAATGATTCTGAATGAGAAGGTCTGGGGGAGCCTGGGAATATGCACTTTGGGGGAGCAATCCCAGGAGGCTCTGATGGAGGGGTACAACTGGTGGCCCCGTTAGCCATGGAGCTCAGTTGGGGAAAGTGATAACCTAAGCTGTCCTCCCCTCTTCTCCAGCCTGGTGTTTTTGTGTTAGTTGATCACCTTCTTACTGAACAAATTTGATTTTGTTTTCTTACCTACCTATTTCCCATTGGTCACCACATTGTATGCACTGAAGCTTCTGTTTTGGTTTGTGTTCAGGTCACAGACGGGGGTCAGAATCTAAGTTGGAATCGTGGTTTTATCCCTTATCTGCTGTGTGACTTTGAGCGTGGTTTTTAACACCCCCATGTCCCTTTCTGTCATCTGTAAAATAGAGTAGTTACACAACAGTCATGTGTGTGTAATAAAGTGTATGACAAGTGATTGAAACCGTGCCTAGCTGTACTGGTAAGAGGTTCCTGAGGAGGGTCAGTGTCGTCCTATCGGAAGAAACGTCATTTGAGGACACATTGAGATGAGTGGCTCAGCGGTGCCACGTTCCAGGGAGAAGTGCTTCAGCAGGAGCAGCCCGCTGAGTGGCCCTGAGATAAGCAGATGACTGGGCTGAGGGGCAGGGAGAGGCCAGTGACGAAGGAGAGGGCAGTGGGGACAGATGGTGGCAGGCTCTGGGGGCTGTCATGGAGAGGAAAACATGTTCCAAGAGCGAAGAAGGCAGCCCAGGAGGGAGCAAGCACAGAGGTTAGAGGCTGGGCTGTGGAGCCAGTGTGTGTGAATTTGAATGCTCTCTCTCCTACTCAGGAACTGTGTGCCCCTGCTAAGTGACTCACCCTTCGGGTGCTTCCATTTCTTCATTGATAAAACTCGGACAGTAGCAGTACCTCCTGGGTAAGGTTACTGTAGGAATTTGGTGAGTGAATACATGCAGGGACTTGCTAGTGCCTGGTGAGTAGTCTGTGGTCTGTTAGCCATGCACTCCTCACTGTTAAGGGCCTTGAGCAGGGGAGTAACAGGTCCAATGGCTAGGAAAACAGAGAGGGCAGACAGACTGTTGGATCTGTTGTAGGGGTGCCAGAAAAAGACCTACACAGTGTTTCTCAAAATTGTGAGACGTGATTGGATTCTGGATGTATTTGAGCCAGTAGACTTTCCTTACTGAACATAAAGTATGAGAACAAGCAAGGAGTAAGGGTTGGTTGTTTGGATTTGGGGCTGAGAATCCAGCAGGACCAAGCTGTCCTTCAGACAGGGAAGAGAACAAATAACGGAGCCTTAGAGAGAAAGAATCTAAGTTCAGAATAAAGATGTTGAGTTTGAAATGCTTGTTAAGTCTATACATGGAAATAGGAACCTGGAGTTTCAAGGAAATATATAAGGACAAAAGCCTGGCTCAATGTGAATACTAATAAATGATTGATGAATAAATCAATGATCTTTCTCATTAATTTCCTATGACATTTATAGTGCATGAACCCATCTGATAGTTAATCGGGTGTTGCCTTCTAACATATCTTCAGTTATTTAACTGAAGGTTTAGTTGCTTATTGATTGATTGATTGATTGATTCCTTCATTTTTGAGACAGGGTCTTGGTATGCAATTTGGGCTAGCCTCAATGTCTCAGCAATGCTCCTGCATCAGCCGCCAGAGCCAGAGTGCTGGGATTACAGGCTTACACCAAGCCCAGCAATTGCATGTTTATTTTACTATACATTTATTTTTCTTATATCACCAGTAGTGGGGAATAGGCAGGAGCTAAGTCTGCTTTTGCCTCAGTGGTGCCTAGCACAAATGTGCTTTACAGACTAGAAGTTGAATAAATATCTGGTGATTATTTGACATTTTAAGTAGTCAACACCCATATGAAAGGCTCAATTGATAACTTTACTCTCATACTTCTTAATTGAAGCGTCCAGCAGTAAGCTAAACTGGCAGAACTCTGCCAAAGTAGATGAAGGGCCCGGATGCCGGTGGCCTTCAGAAGTCTTGGCACTTGGGACTATGTTAAGGAGATTGTGCCCAAGAGTCTCATTTCTGAGGCACAGGCTCCAAATCTTCAGAAATAATCTTTGAGCTGGCAAGATGATAGTTTGACTGTATGGTTCAAAGTGGAGAGACATGGTAAGCACGAAAATGAACTATTGTAGACCTCTGGCATTTGTAAGGGACACGTGAGTCCTAACATCTCAGGCTATTAAAATGGTCTATTAAATTGCAGTCAAGGTGAGCTGGGGAAAGGAACAAATGCCTTCAAAGTTCTAATCTATTTCTCATGCAAAAGAGTGAACTAAGAGAAATCTTTTGACATATTATTTGTCATGCTTCCTTATATCATATTTCATTAAAAGTTCTCAGGCACTGTCTAATTTAATTTACGTTGGTCCATTTTCTGATTAATATCTATAATTTCTTATGTCATTTACTTAACACCAACCCCAGAATTTTCCTTTATTTTCTGCTGCCTGCAATAAAGTGAGGTCGTATCTGTTGACATCGTGGAGCTGTGGTACCACAAGAGGAGAATGAAGAGCAGGCTGCTGATCTCACTCTGGCTGTAGGTTCAACCGCTAGCAACAGATTCACTCAACTCCAAAGGGGAAAAAAATTAACCTGTCAGCACTTTGAGAGGTCTCTGAAATAGCTGAAACCATCAATTTTAAATTTTAAAGTCCCGAGCATTTAGTGTATATAGCCAAACATTGCTTTGTCTCTCATTGGTCAAAGACAGAGGAAAAGAACAATAGCTATTTGTAGTGAGTCCAGGGGGTGATATTTCTGTGAGTTAAAGATGTGAACTTTCATGATAAACCTTTCAGAGCAATGGGATTCCAGGTACTCACCCAAGACCTGCATTCCAGATCATCCTTTGTTGCTCTAGAATTTACTTGGTCTAATGGTCTTATGAACTATATGTTGTAAAGGTCGAATTCTACCTGCAGCCTTATAATCCTTGGAAAAGGAATGGTTTTCACTATTTTAAAGTGGCACAAAACAGTACAACAACCCAAGTATGCAGAGATGGAGAAAGAAAAGGAGAAGAATAGAACATAAAGATAAAGGAGGGGGACAATGAAGAGGAGGAAGAAGAGGGTGGATAAAATGTACAAAGACCATGTTTGGCTCACCGATCCAAAAATACTTGCAGTCTGACCATTTACAGAAAAGTTCGCTCACCCTGTGTGGTGAATGACGTGGCCTTAAAAGTAATCTCTTTTAGCCTTTAACCTCTACAATGTATTTTTTGCTCTTGTCCCTAAATAAATCCAAAGCAACTTGGATTTTTCTCCCAGGTGCCCATTGTTTACTTGAGGGTCGGAGTACTGTTGTGACTGAATAATGAATTATAGATTGGGAGCCAGAAGAATTGGTGTTAGAGTCTCAAATCTCAGTGAATACAAGTCCGTTTAATTCAAACACGCTGGTTCATCTCTCTGAGTTTGCTAAGTGGGGGTGATTATCTGTCCTGCCTGTTGGAAGCACCAAAATTTTCACTTGCATGGGACCACATCATAAGCTAATTAGTATTGTTCGGCGGTGGAGTAACTCAGGTAACAGGCTGATTGACAGTCTGACATCCTCTGTAGTCCGCTGTGCCAGGAATTATGCAGTGGGTGACTCGCTTAGCAATGGAGGGGCCATTTACACTAGGGTTGTACCATTGTTTGTTCCACATCCACCCCGAAAGGGTGAAACAGCAAGTGTGACCAAAATCAGAGGTCACCAAGGGCATTAGTGAGCTTCTACTTACTTTTGGACCTTCAGCAAGTTTCCACATTTGGATCCCCACCCCTGAGATAAACACAATGACCCACACACATTTTCTGTTCAAATACTGTGGAAACCAGCTATAAGAAAGGACGATAAGTGAAGGAAATGGTTATTTACCAAAATCATAATTCCACATCTTTGGAACATACATTTGTTTACATGTATCCTATGAATAATATTAGGCCACAGAGGGATATATGATGAAAACTACTTTGAAGGAAATAAAATAATCTCTCTTCTAATCCCTATAATAAATTATGTTAATAAAGTTTATCAAAGGGATTTTAACATGTTTTCTCCAGTTTCATCTTTGTAAATGGATGCATGATAATAAAAACAACTTCTAAACCCTATAATCCTGGGGTCATGTTTTATTTCATTATATTGAAGATGAATCTTGAATATACTAACATAAGAGTCCCCTAGGAAAGGAAGCCTGAGTAGTGGAGAGAGCAAGTTGAAATAGTCAGCCCCCAGTGAATGTAACATGGAACTTAAATGCTCAGAGACTCCTTGGCAGGTTTTTTTAGTTCATGTGAACGAATTTTCAATTGAATCCCAAACCCACAGAAAATGGACAAATGAATTGAGCACCTTCTCCGTAGGTAGAGGAATTAATTGAATGTTTAAGAGGCTTAGTAATTAGCAACACAAATCTTCACAGCAAAGACTTACCAAATTCAAATAACACCTGGCATTATTTCACCCATATAACTTTTCATCTTTATTTTTTTCCAAATTACTGCAGATTTGGAAATCATAAGGAAAACAAAAACATGTTAAAATTTAAAAACAAATTATTTTTTCAAAAATTGCAAATTAGATTTAAATTTTGGAGCATGATATACAGAAACTTAAACCAAAAACAGTGCAAAAATAATTCAACTACATATAGATAGATATAGATATAGATATAGATATGTGTTTAGGAGAAGTCATAGTGTGAAAGTTAAAAAGATTATATTCCCATGTAGAAATATATAGTTATATTGCTAGAAAAGAGTGTAAACTCAAATCTCTGGTAATTTTTAAATCTCTCCATTTTTGAAGCAAGAAAATATTTTTTTTAAAACACAACAGGCTCATTTTTGTTTGTTTGTTGCTTTCTAGAAGAAAAGTTTGTTTTTGGTTTCTAGAAGACTAGGTTTAGGCTTATCCCCAAACACCAGGCTACCATATAATAATGTCTTCTGAAAACTGAGAGATACAATTGAAGATAAGAAGCATCTTTTGCCAAATCAAATGCAAATGCAATATTTTTGTCATGCTTCAACAAGTTTTTTTCTAGAAAGTCATGTTATTCTTGCAGATTTCATTTTTATGGAACTGATTTGCTTGAATACATAGGGTCTAAAGCTTAGGATTTTTGAAATTCATGCTGTAGTTTGGATGTGAAATGTCCTGTAGAGGTGCATATGTGAAGGATTTGGCCCTCAGGTATGGTACTATGGAAAAGTGGTAAAACCTCTAAGATGTAGGACCTAGTGAGAAGAAAGGTTACTGGGGTATGCTGTTGCAAGAGGCACTGGGACATCAACCTCTTTCTGTTTTCCTCTTTTGCTTCTTGACTGCTATGAGGTGAGCAGCTACTTTTACTATACACTCCACCATAATGTACCATGCTACATAGGCTCAAAAACCATGAGCCAACCACCATGGACTGAAACCTCCAAAACTGTGAGCCAAAATAAAATTTTGCTCCTTCCAATACCTGATTAGTTCAGATATTTTGTCACAGTTCATTTCCCAAAGTCTACTTTATTTTGCTGGAGTATAATTTATTTTTAAAGACAATGTTCAACAAGTGCAATGTGCATTGGTAAATTTGTCACACATTGTCTAGACATAAGGAGTTCAGTAGACAGTTGTGCCATGCATTTAGCAGGCCCAGATAACAATAGCCAGCATCTGCCTTGCTCTCTCTCTCTCTCTCTCTCTCTCTCTCTCTCTCTCTCTCTCTCTCTCTCTCTCTGTCTCACAAAGCTTAGTTTGGTGGCTGTTACAGAACTGAAACAAATGTAAAATTGTAATCATGACAAGTGCCTCAGTAAGAATTTCATCCTACTTAAGCTGCATCCTTTGAACATCCAACCTCATCAATGCAATCAGAGAAGGGGTCCCCTGAGGAAGTGGCAATAGAACTGAGCCCTGCAGAATGAATAGATTCTGCTAAGAAATCACATAAGAAAATGCCCTGTGCCTGTTTTAATTCTCACTGTGTTGCCGGGAGTTAAAAGGCCAGAGTTCTTGGATCTGAATCCCTTGCCAGAGCTCTTGCTGCATGTGTTGTCTCTAGGTCAGTTATTTAAATTCTTTGTGCTGTGGCTCCCCTGTCTGTAAAGTGGACAAACTGTATTAGTTTCCTATGGCTGCTATAACAAAGTACCACAAAGTAATTTTAAACAGCATCACTATTATCTTACAGTTAAAAAACAAATCCACCCATCTATTGTCTTGTATTTCTGGAGCTGAAATCTGAAACGGATGTCACTGGGCTAAAACTGGCAGAGCTGTATTTCTTCCTGGAGGCTCTAGGGAAGAATCTATTTTCTTGTCTTTTCCAGCTTCTAGAGGCTGCTCACGTTCCTTGGTTTGTGGGCCTGTTCCAGCTTCAGAGCCAGCGACATGGCATCTCCTCAGGACTCTAACCTCTGACTCTCCTGCTCCCTTCTCTCTTTCCACTGACAAGACACTTGTGGTCACATAGAGGGCCTCTGGATAATCCAGGTTCTCTCCCCTTCTCCAGGTTAGTAACCCTAATTCCTCCCACAGCCTTAGTTCCTCTTTGTATTATAAACAACACAGTCACAGACTCTGGCAATTAAAATGTGCACATTTGTTAGGAGGCTATTACACTGCTCACTGTACTATCTCATTCCGAGGCAGTGGGGGCATACAAATAAAGGAGCTATAATAATGTCTAATACTTCATAAGAACTCACTAAGTTGTAGCTATTTTTATGGCTTTTATTGTCTTGATGAAATGAAGAAAAGTTTCCAAATTTAAATTACATTAAAACTTATTTGAGGAAAATATAAAACCACTAAAGAGAAACTTAATTTGTGCTTCATAGAATATGAAGAAAAGGAACTCAAGGTTGGCTTATTTAGAGTAGTGTATACTCACTGAAGAGATTATTTATACAAATAGATTACTTAGAGAACATTGATTTGAGTGTCTCTCGTGTGTTATCCACTGACTCCTTGTCTTCTGAAACTTAACTTTCAGTTTTTTCTTGTTCTCATCATTTATTAAAGGAATATTGGATCTTCCCAGCTTTCCAATTTATGTGAAATTTAGAAACTATAAGGAACAAGGGAAGAATATACAAAAGCTTAAAAGAAATGTTTGAAATTTAAAAACCACAACCACAATAAAGAAAAGTAGAAAATCAGTGCGGTGCATTTTATATTTAATAGTTGCAACAGAAATTATGAACTTAGAGACAGAATAGGCTGTATCTTATTTGTAATTTTAAAATTATTTTGCTGTCTTCTGTTATAAGTAGATTTTTTATTATTGAGTTAAACCTATTGAGAAACTTAAGAATTCAAAATTACAAATAATTACTCAATTAAAAGTTAGATGGATGAATGAGTAGAAGTCGAGTCTTGTGTGTTATAAAGGTAGATGGTAGGAATGTGTGAGGTAGAAAGAGTTTGGATTCAGGTGATAAATTATCAGCAACTCTGATGTTGGGCCCCAGGTAGAGTCAGAGACTTTCTTTGCTCTCATATACTTTATAAAGGTCAATTGAATAACCCATAGATTATCTTAAATTCTGCTTTGTAGGATAGAGAAAGATGGAAACTCTCCAAAGCCAGTAGCTCTTCTGTGAGCACTCCCAGCTGTTTACCAGGCACTTGGTTAAGAACTCTGCACTTTGATCTATTTTTGTGGCCACAACAACCACCAGAAAAAAGTACTATTTTTATTCCCTCTACTATTGAGGAAAAACTTAAAGCATATAGACTTAGCTTTGACTGACTAAAATAATATACAAGCCACATCTATAATTTTAAATGTTCTGAGGGCTATATTATAAAATGTGAAGAAATTTTAAAAGTATAGATGAAATTAATTTTAATATATTTTAGTTAATCCAGTATATGGAGACTATTATTATTTTGTCATATAATTAATATAAAAACTATTGAAATGCTTCACATTCTTTTTTTCATACCAAGTCTTTAAAATCCAGTGTGTATTTGTACTTGTGACGTATTTCAATTTTTTTTCCCCAGTACCAGGAATGGAACTCAGGACCTTGTTCTTGCCAGGCAGGTGCAGTGCCGCTGAGCTACATCCCCAGCCCCATACATTTCAATGCTAGATCTTTATCACAAATATTTGCTTGATGCTGAGATTTCATAAAATATATATTTGAAAGAGATTGTCAGTGAGTAAACTCAGGAATACAAGAAGGAATCTGTTACAGCTGTTTGAGAGGACTGTGATAAATACTGTAAATACTCAGATTTAAGGTCTGTGTAATCCATTTGATGATTCACATATAAGAAGCAGAATTCTTATTGACTGTCAGAAAGAAGAAATAAAAACATTGGATTTCTAGAAAATAGAAATAAAGCAAATATCCCTCTGGAAATTACACTCAGGGTTTTATATTTACATTAAAGTAGATATTCAGTCTTCTGTAAATCTTGTGAGGTATTTGGTGACATTCGTTTTATATATCCAAAGGTGCATGTGTTAACAAATAAGGTTATCTTCCTACAGTGAGATTCAGGATAGATCAAGGGGCATGGCTTTGGGGTCAGAGTTAGAGATGGTTCTGTACTTTTCTACTTACTCACATAATTATCAGGTATCAGGAAAATGCAGGCCCTTCAGGAATGGCTTTCAAAACAATTTGGAGGGAAAGAGAAGACTGAAAGTGGATGGGCACTTGAAAATGTTTGCCAAATATCTAAAGGCGTCAGAGAGTCTGTTGTGCCCACTTGCATTTTTATGGGGTAATGCTAATCAATTAGCTCAATTCTTCCATAGAGAATAAGTAATTACATTCACTGGAAGCCACAGTGGTATGATTAATAATACATTCTGATTTCCAAAAGTAGCATTTCCCTCAGCCCTTAAACCTGGCTCTCTGAAAAGTGCTTTTTTTAATATAAAAGACACATGGCTGAAGTAAAATTTATTTCCCTGGAAATAATCTTGTGAGAAGAAAAATGTAATTTTATATGACACCTTCTGCCCCTTCCTACATAAATGAATAAAATTCAAGTTCCTTCTTTCAGCACTTTTAAATAAACTCTCAAGAATAGTGTTTTGGGCTTGGGACTTGAATATGTTACATGAAAGTTTTAGAGAAAGCCAGTTAATTTCTTAATAATTATGGAACACCTGCTATATTTAGGCTCTGAAACTAAGCTCTCAAAAGGAAGAAAGATAGTTAAGTAATGAGCAATACATCTAAGAAAATATTAGCGCAACAGGATATTTGTCCTGTATTAAGTGAATAAAATCTAAAGAGAAATAAGATCATTCTCACAAGAGAAGTACAAAGAAAGTACCATGATGTCTCAAGAGAGCAATAAGCAGACTCCACTTCAACACAGACTGAGAGATGTCTATTGCAGTTTTCTACAGCAGCATTGACCTCATTATGGAAGATGGCTCCCTACAGTGACTGCTGCAGGCATTCAAGCAATAAATATTAACTTAATGTTTCCAATATAACATGAAATTTGGCCCCTTTTAGGATCATTACTAGACCTCCTTGAACCTTGTACACACTGTGAAACTGAATCATTTGCCACTGAATAACCCTATCATTCCATATGCTTACAAAATTGAATAAGTATGTTTTCAGTAAAGTGTGCATCAAGTGCAGAATTTAATTTCTAAACTAGTACAACCACTATGGAAAGCAGGATGGAGATTCATTAAAAAAAAAACCCTAAAAATAGAAATTCCAATTGACCTAGCTGTTCCCCTTCTAGGTGTTTTCCTCAAAAAGTTAAAGACATAATACTACAGTGATGCATGCATTCCTATGTGTACATCAGCACACTTCATAATAGCTAAATCTTAGCAGCAGCCTGTTTGTCCATCAATAGAAGAATGGATAAAGAAAATGTGATGTTTAGACACTAAGATAAACTTGAGTGATTTGAATAAAAATAGATGAGCCTCGAGACATTTATAATAAGTGAAATAAATGAGACATGCAAGCCTAAATATCACATGGTTACTCAAATGAGAAACCCAACATATAAAAAAACTAAAGAGCAAAATAAAAGATACATGAATGAGGAAAACCATAATAATTACTAAGATTTTTCAAGCAGTTAGAAAGTGATTAAGACTGCTCCTTGCCTTCTACCAAAACCATTTCTCTTTTATGTGGTGTAGGAATATTGACATAAACCATCAAGGAGAAGGAATTTTGCGTGGACATCCACAGTAGAAATTCCTGGCAGTATAGTGGCTGCCGGGTTCACCTGAATCCCTGCCCTTAGCCATCCTTTCTCTAAATTGTGTCTCCTTGGAACATGCATTCTTACAACTGTGCCTCTGCATGCAGTGCCTCCCGGGGTAAGAAAACGAGAAAGTCAGGAGGGGAAGTTTGTGCTTTTGAGAATATGTCATCAAAAGGAAAACGTTACTGGACTTGCGCAGGATATTCAAGACCAATAATAACCTCTTCTGAGAAACATTTAAAGACCACGATTGAAGCCTATGGTAGAAAATCATGATTTCATTCCTGGCTATGTAGTTCCTAAGTTTCTTTAACCCCTCAGCAAAGCAATACTGGTGAGTCAAGTAGGATTTTTTTTTTAAAGATCAGGCCATATTAAAGAATCATTTGTGTTTAGGAAATGAGCAATACATTAATTTTGACTGCTCATCAAATGCCTTTTATTGTAGCAGCTTATCATTTAGAGTTTGCCTCACTCACATTAAATTCTATGGCAGATTTTTATTACACCCACATAAGCACACAAGTCTTCTAAATTTCACTACGGAAAAGTCACACAAAGCATTTCGTTTGCTCTAAATCTCTGCATCGTGTATTTTGTTCCTTCTTTCAAATACAAACTTTTAAATAGATATATTGAAAATGTAGTATGTGGGAAACGGCTCTTTTGTAAAACATGAATTTCAGACCAAATTGTCAAAGTATGAGGAGAGAAGATCAAAGAAATCTGTTCCCGAGACTCATCTGGTTGAAACACACACACACACACACACACACACACACATACATACACACACACACACGCCCTAAGTACGCGTTGCCTGCCCTCATTTGCTTTGCTCATCAAGAGTGTGAGTATTGTATTCTTTCCCTACAATTCTTTACATACTGATCCTGGATCCCTGGGCTTTTCAAACAAATAGCATTTGGGAAAAAAAGAGGCAGAGAGATGCTGCAGTGCCGGATACTTGTTTCCTGAATTAAGTCACTTGGGGGTAACCTGTGGCCCCTACAGAGATGGCCAGGCTTATTATGTTTTATAGATGACCGTGAAGTACAAGCCAGGGCAGTTGGTAATTGGTCATTATTAATGTTATATAAAAATAATTGGAGAAAAATGGGCTTGAATCTGCTCTGGCGAATTTCAGAATTCTTTATAACTTTGACTTGATCTCTTTGCAGCCATCATAATCTTATGTTGTTGCCAGTGCTGCTGCTGTTACTGAAGTACAAATTTCTCATTCTATCCTTAGAGTAACTCAGATGTTTCAATTACTTGCTTTCATGATTTAGGAAAACATGGCATCATATTTGGATTATTCTCCTATGACAATTTAATGTTCTGTGATTTAGTGGTGAGAACAAAGAGACCAGAAAGGTATTTGCCATAAAAATGTCCTTTGACATGAAGAGAAACACCAACACAACTATAGAGTTACTAGACACTGAAGTATGGCAGAATCCTCCCTTGACCACCTTCCCAAGTATAAGAAAACTGCAGCTATAGCATGTCTGAAAATAGCTCTATAAATTCATTCAATTACTCAAAAGACTTTGTAGTCTTTTATCATGAATCACATCTTGTTACTAATACAAGAACTCTGTAGGAGAAAAAGAAGAGTATTTATTCCCTTCTTTTTCAAGGATAAATGTAGTGAAGGAATAAAATAATTGACAATGTTTTACATTTTGCTTCCATAATATAATAGGGTTGTAGAGCTAAGTGTCCTCAGAACTGTTTATAAAGTCATCTTTAATGAGAAAAATGATCCACTTGTGTGCTGAGTTCTTTAACCCAGTGTAAGCCATTTTTGAAAATGTATGTGAGAATCATTTTAAGTTTGTAGATAAATAACTTGGTAATATCATGAGTAGCCTTTCATGTGAAAGTTCTAATTATCTTAATTTAATTTTTAATATAAAATTACTACTTGAACAAATGCTCACTTCCTCTTTAAAACGAATGTCACTTCTTAGAAGTTTTGCGTAGTGCTATGTTCATTTATGTTCATTTACATGAAGAGGCATTGAACCATGTCACTAATTGCCACACTGATTTCTCACATGAACTAATTCAGCATCAAAATGGGTTTGTTTTTAAAAATTAAAGAAGAAATTTAGTGCTATATAGTACTTTCTGTGGCTTAGTTAGTAGAAGTATTCTCTGTCCCATACATTTAAGAAGAGGACAGTCTGATTAGATGTATTAGAATAGAAATGTAATTTTATTACTACATTCAAAATATTGACCTGTTATTCTCATTTGGGGAATTATTTATCACAACCCTGATAAATTGCAAATCTATCAAGGGGAGAAATGTTTAAGTTGGTTGTATAATGTAAAAGAAGCAAGGGAGGCTTAGATTAGACTCCCAGACACAATAATCATACCAGCTGATACAATCTCAAGTGTGACTTAAAGGGTTATAGACAGAAGTGCCTGCAGGCCATCAAGGGAATAATTGAGGAAGGGTAGACAAGGAGACAGAGAGGGGTGAGGAGCAGAGCAACTAGAAAAGGCATGGTCCCTCCAAGTGTTCCAGGCACTTTTCTGCTGGGGCACAAGTTTTCGTTTCACACAATGAGATCGGCAGGATTAGGTCTTGATTTTTTCAAGAGAAGACAGAAACCAAATCTCTTCTCTTCAACAACAGCTGCAAGAGTAATCTTTCCCTGGGAGAGGGGAATGTTGGGGAAGGGATGGGACATAAGAAGAATGAAGGTGTGTTTTGTCCATGTTCCAATTCTCCATGATGAATGTAATCATTAGGTATTGTAAACACATACTAATAAAAATTTTAAAAATTTTAACACCTACAACATGATAAATGTTGGCAATGAATTGTAATATTTAAAAATACTTTCAGCACAAAAATTATAACTGTCAGACCAAGTTGAGTCCCAGGCTGTCATTCTTTTATAACTTTTTATTAGTTTCACTTTAAGTCAATGTTCTAACTTCAAGGAAGCAGTGAGAGCTACATTGCTTACAGCACATTGTAATTTGTTTAGCTGACATGTGTGGAAAATGATTTTGATGTTAAATGTATGGCTAAGGATTTTATTTTGATTTCCAGAAATGTTCACCCTGGCTCTTAATTCAGAAAGATTTCCATAGGTGTAGTTGAATAATAACAAATCAAAGGGTCCCTTTTGACTGTAAAACAATAAAAGGCAAATGCAGTCATAAATATCTGGTACTTAATTTAATTTTCAGCAACATAATGCTGAAGTGGAAGTAGAAGATGTGGGAATTAATGCATCAAAGGCAATGAATACTTTCAGAAATCTGTTTACAAACCAGACTAGAGATATAAGCAGCTACCACTGAGGGCTGGAGTGGAAAGTGGACCCATATACTGCATATTTTCACCTCCACTTGGTTGTGAATTATTGTCCATGCTGACTATAGTTCTTCTTATAGTGCTTACTAAACAATCATGCAGGTTGTCTACAGCTCATCCTACTAAGATGAGGTTTCACAGAGACCCAACAAGCCCAAGGCCAAATAACTAAATAAATGTCCTTTTAGTCTATTTCAAGCCAATCATTTATTTAAGTACCTCCCTAACTGGTGTGCACAATGTTCTTGGCCATATTGCTGTGAAAGGTCATTCTGGGGAGAGATGGGTTATTTGGCCAGTGCTCATAAAGGAATGGGTCAAAACTGAGAGAGGTGCAGAGATCTTGCCCTGACACCTGTCAGCCAGCCACGCTGGCTGTCCTGTTCCTGATTTAGCACCTATGCAACCCAGCACTGTCTCGTTTTCTCACATAAACTTATACGAGTCCTGTCCACTCCAGAGAAGTTGCTTCTGTCATCTTCTTTTGCTAAAATATTTTAAATTTAGTCTCATTAGGTCTCTCGCTATGTATACCAGCTGCAGATACCACTTCCCAAGCTATGACCCAGAATAAGTAAAATGTTTCTGCACAAAAATAAGTGTGGGAAGTATTGCATGGTAGACATTCCCTGAGAGAGTCGTGTTGCATGTTGAAAATTTACAGCTCTGAGTTTTGCAGTGTGTGGTGGGGGGGACAGTTTAGCTTTGTTCTATCTAGGGTTTCTCCAGTTTACTTGACACTGTAAATCTCTTATGTGTAAATTTGACTGGCACTATAGGAATCTCGAGAACTGGGGTGGGGAGGGCACTATATTGTCAAGAGGAAGTGCTGTTTAAGGACGCTGAGTTGGGAATGGCATGGTTAGATTTGGCTTTAGAGGAAAATTGCCGCATTGAGAGAGCTGATTAGAAGAAAATGGATAATCATTAGAATTTAATGATGGGCTGGTTATACAGTTGATGGACCAGATGAGGCATGTTGAAAATGAAAATGGAGTCCCCAGCTTTATCACCTAGGTACATAAAGATGTTATGCCATGATGGTAATCCCACATGGAATAGTATTTAGAAGGAAATGTAATGAACTTTTTGTTGGTTTGATTTGTTTTGTTCTGTTTAGATGGGGTCTTGTTTTGGGTTGGTTTGGTTTGGTTTGGGGGAGATTACAGTATTTGAAAGATAAGATAATGAGATTTTTTGATTGGATTGATTTTTAGTGCTTTCTAATGCAAACCTCTGATCAAAATATTTGTCGAACTATCTCCTTTCAGATCTATAAAGGCAAAAAAGACCTCTTTCTGGTTACCCTAAATACAGTGGTACCTCAGTTCATGAACTTAATTCATTCCACAATCCTGGGGAAGATAGCTGCGGTCATCCCCCACTGCAGAGTTTGCTACACAAGCAACATTTTGCCAATGCTTCTGTTCTTGAACCAAATTGTTCACAAACACTTCAATTTGCAAACCGAGGAATTACTATACTTAGCTCAGTATCACTATTCACTTGTGGCATAAATAAGTGAATAGTCACACTTATATTGCTTCAAAAAGAAAGTGACCTTAGGGTAACAGAGAGTGAGAGAGGGTGCAGAGCCCATCAAAGTGAAGGAAAAGCTCAGGGGCTGACCTTGGGAAGCACAGGAGGGTGCAGAAACAATCACAATGGCAATAATAATAATGCACAGAATTCAAGATACTGTTTTTGGTTTAAATCATAACTGCATTTTGTCCCTGTGTCATTTCTTCTTGAAGCTCAAATTCCAAGAAGGGAGGTCTGGTGGATAGAGGTGGGCTTAGGGCACCATATTCCAGGCAGGAGTTTTTGTTGGTTTTTTTTTTTTTGGTACTGGGGATCGAACTCAGGTCCTCAGCTTTCGAGGCAGGCACCAGAACCACTGAGCTAAATCCCCGTCCCTAAGGGCACCATATTTGATGTTCAGAAAGGTGAGACGGTAGAAAGACATTACCTACAGGAAAATCAGTGCCCGATTCCATGATAGGAGAGAGAGATATGTCACACCCACCTTCACTCTGCCCCTTTCTCTAATAGATTGAAAAGTTCCGGCTTTGTACAAAGACTGGCCTTTGGTAGTAGTCCCAAGAAATCGGTCCCAAGATCAGAGCAGGGAAAAACGGCGACCAGGAAAGTTGAAAGGATTGGTTTCCCAGTGTTGGCTTCCATTCTGCAGCTACATTCAAGGCCAAAGTCGGGATATGTTTTTTTTTAAAAAAATCTGAATATTCATACCTTTAACCAAGATAATATCAGGAAATTAAGTGGGTGTGAAAACAGTGCCAAATTCTTTTCTGTACTCTATTTACAGACATTGTCAAGGCCAATGTCATCCAGTGAGAAAGCACAGCTGTTTCCATCTGAAATAAAATCTAACAGAGGACAAGGAATGGGGCACAGACATGCCATCCAACTGAGTGTAGAGAGAGGGGAGCTCTGATTGGAAGTTGGCTTTCTTTTCCATCTGGTGTTTACATTTTAAAAAAAAAGAAAAGTTTATTTTTTGTGTCCACTCATTTATCTGCAAATGAATGATACAAGTTATTTTATTTAAACACATACACCAATGTAAAATACTAAACATGAAGACAGCTTTTTAAGATAAAGATGTCCAGAGAAGTTACTGTATTACCCAAGATCACTCAGCCCATCAGTGAATGCACGGACTTCTGAATAAAGTGCTGCTGACTGCCTTCCCAGGCTCCTGCCACCAGGCACTTGAGGTGATCTGCCTAAAAGAAACCAAACAAAACAAGAGACAGGGCCAGGGATTTAGCTCAGTGGTTGCGCTGCCTGCCTCGCAAGATCAAGGACCCGAGTTTGATCCCCGATACCAAAACAAAACAAAACAAAACAAGAGAGATCAGTGGCATCCTCTATTCAGTACTTATGAGCACGAAACATAAGAAGTGAATACAAATCCAAAACTGGTTTCTGAAAATATGTCCCTTAATGCCAGCTAAAACAAAGGGATGCCAATTTTCAATGCTGCTAAAGATCTTTTGATTCAGTTGAGGTAGCAGATATCTTTCCCAATCCATGACATCCTCAAAAAAGAGAACAAAGTCAGATTAAATGTCTCTTTATCAGTGTACTTTAATATCTTTCTGTGTCCTTGGAAAGTTAGGGGAAGGGCCAAGGGGAAGACAAAAAGAAGGGTGCAATGTCCTTCTCCTGTTCACAGCATCAAGTTGGTCATTATAATGTTGGGATTTGCCACATGCCAGTAGAAAACCCAGCACAGTTGAGACATAAAGACCATACTGTTTATTGCTCTGGGATTTCACAATCCTGCTTAGGCAGAAAAGTAACCATGAAAAGACATAAAAGCATATGATATTGCTTAAAACATGGCTTTCTAAACTTCCTTGGCATTTGAGTCTTTTGTATGGGTTGAAGGGAGATGACAGAAATAGGATAATTGGAACCTTTTGTACTTGTGCACAGAGGGGATTTAAAGATGAAATAAGCAGTGTTGCAGGACACAATGAGCACAAAGATGTCAGCTGTGTAAGGGTCAAGTGTGCAGGGAGGAGGGACTGTTAACCTCAGTATCCGTATGCAAACCAAGCGGGCCTTCTGGTCACTGCCTTCATTTCTGACACACCTTGGCCCCTCCACTGCCACTTTCAAACCATCTGGTGTCGTTTGTGAACCCTGCCTCTTCCTTTTCCTCCTTATGCACATCGTACCAACATCTAGGCCTTCCTATACTCCTAAAACAGTTCAGGAACCCAGATTAACACTACCTGCTCAAAAGAATTGCTTCTTAATCAAATTTACAGCCAGTATCCATTGAGCATTTATAAATCATTATGATCCAAGCACTGTGCTAAGTGCTTTACATGCATTCTCTCATGAAGCTTTCCAACATCTAATGAAGTAGGTACAATGGATCCTCAAGTTACAAATGACCTGACATATGAACAACTTGGGCTACAACCAGAATTTTAGTTTTAACTTACAACCTTGAATTACCACCTGAATGCCAACCAGGTGCTTGTGGTTCCAGATGGTCTCAGATACAGATTTAACCCTTAAAGAGTTCTGGATGGAACACTATTACATCCTTTCCTGTGTGGGGTTAATTGAGAAATCCTGGGCTGATGACTCTCTTAGGACACTCAGATCTGCCTTTACACAGGAGAGAGACTTTGAAGGCTATGTACAGGACCCTGACCAATTTGAGTTACACCCAGCCCTCAGAAACGAATTGAGTTCATAAGTCAAGGGTCCACCATATTTTGGTTGTCTTTACTTGACAGGGTAACCTGCCCAGAGACCCCCTGCAAATGAGCAAAAAGCCCCAGAACCGAATGTGAGCTGACTGCCAGCAGCACAGAGATCTTACTCACAGTGCCAAACACCATGCTCCCAATTTTATCCTTCAAATGCTTGTCTTCATCTCCAGTTCCTTGGAGCCCTGCCTAGTGCAGCACGCCTCTTCCAATACATTATTTCAAGTTCCTGAAGATTATAATGGCTTCATATCTTTTTCCAGTCAAGTGATAACTGTGTTTTAGTAGAGACAGACCAGAACAGACACAGAAACCTAGACTCATGGACAAACGTGAATGATGGGATTCTGAGGAATGTGGAGAAGTGAGACAGGCCACTGACAGGAAGGCCAGCAGGTCTGGGGTTCTTCCCAGCAGGTCAGCTCAGCTCTCAAGAGGTGCTAATCCTGGTCTACAGAGAAGCATCCAACATCTTCTACATCACTGGCTTTGAGAGCCATCATCAAAGAAACACTGGATTTAGCCTCTGGGTGGACGCTGGGGGATATGAGGCTCCTCCATCCTCAAGGAACTTTTGGCAATGTCTGAACATATTTCTGGCTTGGCAGTCTAATAGGGAGAGGCCAGGAAGAAATGCCATCCCCAGGATCCCCCACAACATCAATGAGTGCTCTGGCCCAAAAAGCCAATAACTCCGAGTCTTAGGAAACTTGAGTCAGACCATAACTGAGAGGCATAACATGCATGACCAGATTTACAAAACTCCAAGCAAAGAAGTTTCTCATGAAGAGGAAGTGAAGTGAAATTAACAGGGAATGGGGAAGCCAGAAGGGGAAGCTGGGAGTAGCTCTGAGGCCCAGGCTTGATGGACAGTATGATCCAACTGGTCAGTAGAATCCATACGGTTGAGTATGCACTGGAAAAAGAGAATATTTGATTTTGTAAATGAAGCCTCAGTACGTAAAAAAGTTAATACTGGAAGGTGGTGCTGCAGAGGATATTACTGTATATGATTTTTCCACCTAAGAAAACTATTAGGTGAGCCAGCTTGTCAGTCCCCATTGCTCAAGGCGCGCTCTATGTAGCAATCTTTCAAGAGCATCATTTAGCTGCTCATTATAAATCCAGATCACCAAATCCCCATCAGATCTACCAAAATCTCATATAGAGCCCAGGAATCCATATTTTTAACAAATTTCTGTGTGATTCTTTCAAACACTGAAGAACCTATGCTTTGGGGGATTTTCTTATAATTGTGACTTTCAAAGTCTTACTTTTTCTAGGGCTTGATTCAGGTCACATTGCCTTTATGAAGTCATCTTTGGCCTAGACTGACACATGGATTTTTTCTGTCTTTGCCCTCTGCAGCCTTTATTCTTCATTGGCCACTTAGTTTCTGCTCTCTTATTTCTTTTTTTTTTTTAATTCTTTTATTGATACATTGTAGGTATACAACACAATTACATTTCTCATTGGGAATTGTACCTTTACATGATGCATCTTGGTTCTTACTTTTTCCCCATTCCTAGCCCTCCCTTCACGCCCTCCACCCTTCCCTTTTTACAAAGACTTTATTTCCATTTTTTCCATTTCTCATCATTTTTCCTTTCCCTTCTTTCCTTTCCTGCCCTCCCCCACAACCCCAACCCCTTTGGACCTTATCTTCCTATTTTGCATTATCGATTATTCATTCTAATCATTGGTACATTTTAGGTATACAATATAATGACATTCATCATTGGAGATTTGCACCTTTACATAATCTTTCTTGGTTCTTATTTTTCACCCTTGCCTAGCCCTCCCTTCAACCCCTCCAGTCCTCCCTATTTACAAAGATTTTGTTCCTAATTTTCCATTTTCTCATATTAATTCCATACCCTTCTTTCCTTTCTCCTACCCCTCCCACTTCCTTCCCCTTTGCCCCTTTTCTTCCTATTTCACATTACCTATTATACATTTAGTCCTTATTTACACTTTCAGTTTCTCACACCACAGAAACTATTCGGTATTTACACATCTGTGTCCTATTTATTTCACTTAAGAGTATCACCTCAATGTGCATCCACTTAGCTATAAATGTCTCTAATGTCTCACTTTTTATGGCTGAGTAGTACTCCATTTTATAAAAAAACCACATTTTCTTGATCCAGTCTCCAGTTGATGGGCATTTGGGCTGTTTCCAAGTTTTAGCTATCACAAACTGTGCTGCTATGAACATAGGTACACATGTATCACTGTGGTATGATTCTTTTAACTCTTTGGGGAAGATCCCCAGTAGCGGAATAGCAGGGTCAAATGGGACTTCCAGTCCTAGTTCTTTGAGGTATCTCCATACTGATTTCCACAGTGGTTGCATCAGTCTACACTCCCACCAGCAGTGGAGCAGGGTTCCTCTTTCCCCATAGCCCCACCAGCATTCGTTATTGGTTGATTTCATGATAGCAGCCTTTCTTTCTGGAGTGAGGTGGAATCTCAGTGTTGTTTTCATTTTCATCTCTCGAATGACCAGTGATGTTGAACATTTTTTCATGTATTTATTTGCTATTTCTACTTCTTTGTCTGAGAAATGTCTGTTCATTTCAGATGCCCATTTTTGGATTGAGTCTTTAAATTTGGGAGGTCTGATCTTTTTAAATTCTTTGTAGATTCGAGATAGTAGACCTTTGTCTGAGGAAAAGCAGGTGAAGATTTTTTTCCCACATTGTGGGTTGTCTCTTCACACTGCTGGTGTTTTCTCTTGCTGTGCAGAAGATTTTTAATAAGAAGAGATCCCGCTTGTTGATTGTTTGTACTAGTTCACGGGCAACTGAGGTTTTGTTCATAAAATCTTTTCCTGCACCAATGTCTTCAAGAGTTCTACCTAAAATCTGTTCCAACTGGTTCAGAGTGTCTATTTTAATATTTAGATCTTTAATCCATTTTGATTTTAGTTTAGTGCATGGTGAGAGATATAGGTCTAGTTTTAATCTTTGACAAGTTGAAACCCAGTTTTTCCAGCACCATTTATTAAAGAGGCTATCTTTCCTCCAATGAGGGTGTTTGGCTCCTTTATCGAAGACAAGATGGCTGAGTGTGTCTGGCATTGTTTCTGCAACTTCTAATCTGTTCCACTTTTCCTCAGGTGTTTCTTTGCCAGTACCATGTTGTTTTTTATCACAATAGCTTTGTAGTAGAGTTGCAGGTTGGGGATTGTGATACCCCCTGCCATGTCTCTGTTACCTAGAATTGCCTTTGCTCTTCTGGGTCTCTTCTTGTTCCAAATGAATATTTGGATGGTTTTCTCAAGGTCCATGAAGTATGCTGCTGGGATCTCAATTGGAATTGCATTGAATCTATATAGCAGTTTTGGAAGTATGGCCATTTTCACTCTATTAATCTTTCCTACCCAGGAGCAGGGGATGTCTGTCCATTTTCTGATATCATCTTCTATCTCTCGTTTCAGAGTGCTATAGTTTTCAGAGAAGAGGTCTTTGATTTCTTTCGATAGGTTGATTCCTAGGTATTTCAGTTTTTTGGATGCTATTGTGAAAGGAATTATTTGCCCTATTTCTCTCTCAGTGAGTCTGTCATTTGTGTAGAGGAAAGCTATTGATTTTTGTGTGTTGACCTTGTAACCAGCTACTTGACTGAATTTGGTTTTTAAGTCTAGAAGCCTTTTGGTGGAGTTCTTGGGGTCTTCTATATAGAATATCATGTCATCTGAAAATAATGACAATTTGACTTCTTCATTGCCTATCTTTATTCCTTTTATTTCTTTCTCTTGTCTAATTGCCATGGCTAATGTTTCCAAAACTAAATTGAACAAGAGTGGTGATAGTGGACATCCTTGTCTTGTTCCTGATTTTAGTGTGAAGGATTTCAGTTTTTGACCATTTAGTATGATATTGGCTGTTGGTTTTTCACAGACGGCTTCTATCAGTTTGAGGTAGAGACCATCTATTCCAATTTTTTGTAGGGTTTTTATCATACATGCATGTTGGATTTTGTCAAATGCTTTTTCTGCATCTATGGAAATAATCATATGGTTTTTGTCCTTGGCTCTATTGATATAGTGTATTACATTGATTGATTTGCATGTATTGAACCATCCCTGCATCCCTGGGATGAATCCCACTTGATCAGGGTGTGTGATCTTCTTGATGATCTTCTGCATTCTATTTGCCATTATCTTATTAAGGATTTTTGCATCTTTGTTCATTAGTGAGATTGGCCTATAGTTCTCTTTTTCAGTTGGGTCTTTCTCTGCTTTGGGGATCAAGGTGATGCTTCCTTCCAGGAATGAATCTGGGAGTATTGCTTCCCTTTCAATTTCATTGAAGAGTTTAAACAGTAGTGGCAGCAGTTCCTCTCTAAATGTCTTGTAGAATTCAGCAGTGAAGCCATCAGGGCCCGGGCTTTTCTTAGTTGATAAGTTTTTAATTACATTTTCAATTTCATTGGTTGATATTAAGTTGTTCAGAAATTTTAGGTCTTCTTCGTTCAACTTTGGTAATTCATATGTGTCTGGGAATCTGTCCATTTCTTCTCTGTTTTCCATCTTATTGGCGTATAGGTTCTGGAAGTAGGTATTGATGATCCTCTGGATTTCTGCTGGGTCTGTTGTAATTTCACCCTTTTCATTCCTAATTGCATGGATTTGGGCCTTTTCTTTCCTTTTTCTGATAAGGTTGGCTAAAGGTTTGTCAATTTTTTTGATTCTTTCAAAGAACCAACTCTTGGCTTCATTGAAATTATTTCTGATTTCATTTTTTCCAGATCCCCTTTTGTTGCCAGTTCAGTGGGTCCAGGTGGTTGAGTATCAGAGTGTTCCATCTTGTTTCCCTTTGGGGTTGCTGTAGGTGATCTGGAAGTCTGGTTTTGAGACTTATTTAAGTGTTTTCTCATTTCGACTGGGGAGGGGGGCTGTTAGCGCCTGCATGGATTACCTCCTCTGTGCTGGGTGAGGTGGGACAGGGGCTGGGAGCAGCAGTAGGGATAGTGACCCAAAAGCCCTTTCCTGTGGGCTGGGAGCAACGGGAGGGATGGTGGCTGGGAAGCCCCTTCCTCTGGACCAGGAGCAGCGGGATGGTGGCTCAGAAGCCCCTCCCTCTGGGCCAGGAGCACCGAGGAATGATATTGCAATGAAAAATGTATTGTGTTAATTTTTTAATGGGAAAAGAGCACCATATTTTAGGTGATGAATTGGTTGCATGACTTTTAAAAAGGGCACTAGTGATCTAGTTGTACGTATTAGTATGAAACATAAAATAGGAGTCCCATGGCAGCCACTGTATTTTTGATGTCTTTGTTATTGTTGTTGTGCCCTGACTTCTGAGGATGGAGGCAAGGGGAGGATAGAGTATGGTCTCCATAGAAACAATTGTTTGTCCCTTAGAAATGTCTCATTTTCAGTAACAGACCAGGCTAAAAACTGGACATATTTAAATACTCATGACTTCATGAAAACAGATGATATTTATAGAGATCAGCATTTACCCTATAGCATAAAAACTCTGAAAATAGTAAGCTCCTAAACTCTCAATAGGAAATTTAGAAAAGAATAAATCCTGAAATCAGTATCTTAATTTTTGAAATAACACACTAAAATACTAATTGCTAAGATATGCGTATCTCTGCACTATAACATTTTTTTTTTCTGGAAGAAGTCTTTGACCAATGATGAAGTTCACTTCTGAAAAAGTGTAATTCTTTCTCTACTTGCTGTTAGATTCTAAAAGGGGATCACTGAACTCTACAAACAACTTCTCTTCCTGTCCTCTTCCTTCCCTCTCCTGTCGAATCAAGAATTTTCACCTACTTGAGAATTTTCACCTCCTGAATCTTAGCGAAATTCAATAATATGAACACATATCACTACAGAGTGTTGCATGTCTGAAGGCCCAAGGATGGAATACTATACATTATTTTAATGCAATAAAAATAAATACACAGCAGAGACCCATCAAATACCATACACACACACACTAAACTCAAATACTACCCCTTCACATACAACACACATCACACACACCCTATACACACGTACTCATACATCACAACTCACACAAGAACATACTGCCGTCTGCCTCTTTCGTTGGCTTGCTTGCATTCCCCTTCAGTGTAGTCCATATTGTGTGGCACTCTTCATTTTCCATGAAGTTTCTAAAAATTCTATACTAAAATGAATGCTATTTGGATTGGAGTTTCACTGACAGGAAAAGCCCTTTTTACTCCATAAACATTGCCTACCAAAAGTTCTGCATAAAGAAATATGAGATTTTGTTGTGCTCATTTCAGCCCTTTCTGAGAAATCTCTTTTCTCATTAGTAACTTGGGACCTCTTCGATTGAGTTGACCTTTCTCACCGGAAGCAGTCCCCATCATCACCACCCCCACCCCCACCCCCACCAGTGGTAACCTTAGGAGGGCTTCTGCCTGGGGCCAGACTCAGAAGAGACCACAGTGAAGGCGGAAGTAGCTACTGGTTGCCTTTCTTCCTTTAAACACGCTGTGCAGTGGTGAGCTAAGCCTGCAGATGCATTGTGGACTGGCTTGGTTTTTTTCCTACAAGAGAAAGTCGGTGCAGCAAAGTACTGGGTGGGCAGAGGGGAAATTTACTGGAAATGGAAGAGAAAATAAAACAAAATGAGGTTTGCAAACATTCTCCAACATTAAGGAAGTAATCATAGCAAAAGCTAAAAATCTCACAACATATTTTTATAAAGATAAGATAAAATAAAGAGCTGGTAAATAAGGCAACTGGAAATGAATAGGAAGTGCTTTACTAGTTGCTCAATTTAGGATTTGTGGATCGAAGTATGGCATCACGTGTACTTAACCACCAAGTTTCAAGTTACTTTAAATTCCTCATCGTACTTTTAAGTCATTTTTATGGAGTGGATTCAGAAGTTTTGTCAATAAAAGGCAAGTTTCAGCCCCTTGTTTCTTAGGTTCAATGATAATGTCACTTACACATTGGGTGGCCTGCATAATTGAACATAATTATCATAGAATAGTTTAACTCATATCAGAATATTTTAGAAAGAACGTTCTCATAACTTATTGGCTCTAGCTTATTGCCTTTGTTTTCTGTGTTTATGTATTTGATTACACCTCCAGCATTGTTTGTCTTCCTCTGTTGCAACATTTTTGGTTCTGCTGTACCTATTTGTCACCTTTATTTCATTGTTTTTACAGTAAATAATCTATAACCAAATTTCTGTTTCCTCCCACTCATTTCTTGACAACATGGATCCCACCCCCCACTGCTCAATGGAAACCACACTTAAAGGCTAAGTGTTTTCTTCACCTACACCTTCTTTTCAGTACATTCTTGATGTTAAAATTGTTTCTATGGGCCAGGGATTTAGCTCAGTGGTTACACCGCCTACCTCGCAAGCGCAAGGCCCAAGTTTAATCCCCTGTACCAGAAAAAAAAAAAAATTTTTAAAGATACACATGCATGCGCGTGCGCGCGCGCACACACACACACACACACAAGTCCAGAATATATTTGTGGTAGACAGTATTCTAAAGTTGTCCCCCCAAAGACTCTGGTTATTTAAACATCAAGCTTAGTGAAGTGAAGGGGCTTTGCAGATATAAAC
Source organism: Heterocephalus glaber (assembly GCF_053883595.1). NCBI lineage: Eukaryota > Metazoa > Chordata > Mammalia > Rodentia > Bathyergidae > Heterocephalus > Heterocephalus glaber. The sequence goes on from NW_028258153.1 coordinate 470,816, forward strand.
TATGGTTATTAATCAGTTGGCTTTAAAGTATAAAAATTTCTGGATATCCTAGTAGAACCAGTCTAATTACTTAAGACTCTAAATTCCCAGGCTTTTTTCCTGGCTAGAACGCATGGATGCAGGAGAAGAGACGTATTGGAAGCAAGAAGCTCTGTTTGAAGAGATTCAAAGTATGAGTAAGATCAAGCAGGCTTTTTCTGGCTTAGTAAGGGTCTGTTAGGGAATGGAGGCAATTTCTAGAGGCTCAGGATGATGTTTGACTCACAGACAGCAAAGAGAGAACCAGCTCAGTCCTACAACTACAAAGAAAAAATATTTCCAAAAACTTTCCATGAAGCCAGGACCAGTCTCCTCTAGAGCCTCCAGAAGATGTAGATTTCAGCTTGTGAGACTCCAAGCAGAGAATCAACAGAGTCACATTGTTCTCAGATTTCTCACCCATGAAACCTGTAAGATAATAGTGAGGGTTGATTTAAGTCTCTACATGTGTGATAATTTGTTACAGCAGCAGCAGAAAAATAATACAGGTTGCCAGAATTTTTTCTGAAATTTATTTCTCTGATTGAACATTAGTTACTTCATCTCACTGAACAACAAAAAACCAGACTTGGACCTGTGTAAGACTGTATGAGGTTGTATGTTTTATATGTATATATATTGCATAAGTACATACATAAACTTGAAAAGTTCCACCTCTCTTCCTTCTAGCTAAGAACTCACTGAGGCTCTAGAACTGGACTTCTACTTTACTTGCCGTATATCCTCTTCTGCAAAACTGGAGGGGTGATAATTGCCAGATCTTTCTCTCTTTTGATTTTCAATTTTCAACACATATCTGAACCTAAACAGAGAAGAAATTTGTTGGAATGGTGAAGGGTACCTCAGAGAATGCTGGAGAAGCTGAGTTGATCTAGAGACGAGGAAGCTAAAACGCAGAAGTCCCCCAAGATTTCCATCTCCATGCTGTGCTAGAGGAATTTCTCCGCTTCCTGGTGGTGACTCCTCCTGCCAGTATTTATGTGATTAGTTGCTGAGGAATTGGAGAAGTGAGTCAGTCTCATTTTGAAGAAGATGAAGTGTGGGAGAGACTCCAGGATAAAGAAAGGCGGCACCTCAAGAGGAATGAAAACAAGCTAGTTGCAAAAATTAGGAATGGAGGAAGTCACCTAAGAGTTTCTCAAGATTATTAAGTGCTTTTCTATAAAGTGATGTGCTTTATCTTCTAAACCATAACTCAGGAATTTGGGGTTCCATCATTGGGAAGGTCCACGAAGGAGCTTCACAAGTTTGCAATCACTGGCCATGAATGCAGTTTCTGAGTGCATATAGTTTTTGGTGAGTGAGTTCATACCTTTTATTAGACTCTCAAATGAGCCCATGATCCAAAAAAGTTGTAGAATATTACTGTCCAGCTACTTAAATCAAAACAAATCTGACACCAGGAAATCAGGTGATTCTAAGGCAGATACAAAAAGTTAAATCTGAAAAATCTGCATATGCTGTCATGTTCCTAGTCATCAAACAGCTATCAGAGAGCTACTCAGAGTATGAGACCTGTTTAGAGCTAAGGACTTACAGTGGATTCAGTGTCAGCATCCAATGACCGTGGGTCAAGAGGCCTGCTCTGTGGATTCTTTTGTGCCTAAGTCAGTGACATAATAACAACATGCATTACCCCATGCTTGTCATTTTTGCAGTATCTTGCTATTTTTCTGTAGTTCTTTAAAAAAAACCCCTCAGTCTTCATGCTTAGACATGGGATAATCAGAATGCCTGTTATCTGCCTGGCACTAATTACTGCCTGACAGTGTGAGGCTCTATGAAAGGCTCAAGCCCTAGTTTCTGTATTTGCTTGAACTAGATGTAGTCATTTTCAGGGGGAAAAAGGAATCGCCTACTCCTGTGGGCTCCAGTATTTCTCAGCTCACTCATCTGGTAGAAAAAAACTAAGCTCACTCACATTCCACCTTTATTTATGAATTATATAGAACTAGAAACACTGGTTAATACAGTGGTTAATGAAATGAGGCAGATAAAATTCTCACTCTCATGCAACATGGAGCCTTATGAAAGAAGACTGACCATAAGTAAAACAAATCAATAAACTGTACAGTAGTGTGACATGCTACTTAATGTTGTAGAGAAAAATAAAACAGGAAAGAACATCCAGGTGGGCTTGAGGGGAGAACTGCACTTTTAAACAGCCCCTGAGTGAGTGAAGACCTGAAGAAGGAATTAATGAATTGTTCTTTGCAATCATTTGACAAGGAGTCTATGTCCACATATTAAACATTAACAGAGCATAATTTCCTCATTTAGTTAGCCAATATAAATTCTAATATAGTCTTCTGGCACCTTAAGCAATCATCTTGGAGACTAGCTAAATGAGCAACTTGTTTAAATAGAATTCTCTGTCCTCACTATTATTGTAGTGTATTTAAGATCTAGCCATAATTATTAATTTTGTGTGGCTCTTTTAGTGTCAGATATGAAGCCTTATAGTAAATCACCTCTTTGGTTCAATCTTGATTTAGTTCCCTGAGTAATTTTCCCATCATATGGTTTATGTAGCAATGAGCAATTCTCCTAAATATCCAAAGCCACTTAGCGTTTCTGTCCTGCTTTGAAGCAGGTGTTTAGGGAGAATCTATGCACAAAAGCAGTAGTGGAACAGCTGGTAGTGAGCTGCTCACAGGAAGTGGTAACTCATTGGTTTTCTTTTTTTTCCTGTGAAGTCGTATTAACTTAGCATGAGCATTTCCCTTTTTACCAGAGGAGACAAGATTTGTTCGGCTTGGTGAAGCTCCAGAGAGAAAACACTTAAGAACGTTGATATTTTCAAACTATTTTGTGATTGAAATTTCAGCAATACAATGAGCTTCCGAGGGAAGGTTTTTAAACGGGAGCCCAGTGATTTCAGGAAGAAGAGACGACCAGTAAGGAGAGTAAATCCAGAAGAAATCCACAGATTTAGTTCTGTAGGTATCCGAATATCATTTTGCTTTTCATCTTTTCTTCAATACTTTCTTTTTAAAAGCCTTGGCTCTCAAGTAGTTTTCTAACCTAAGCTCCTGGGTAAAGTCCTGTATAAAACAGAAAATTCAGTTTGACTCATAAATATCCTGTCTTACTTGCATCATTATTTTGAAATCACATTATTTCCAAGCTATATATAACTTTTTAAAGAGGGTTTAAATAAGCATAACATTACTAGAATATTTGGAATTCTTGTAATGTTATCTTAATACTATGGTATGATTTATTATTACTGGAGCACTTATTCCTTTTATTTTAAAAAGCCTGTAATTATATAAATGAAGGCCTTAATTGATGACTTGTGTATAGCTGTTTTTTTTAAAGGTGGATATTCTGTTTTCATCATACACTAATTTATTTTAAAATTCCTAGAAAGAGCAATCCAAAATATAAAAGAAAAAGTAAGTAGAATAGCTCAGAAGGATTTATAAAAGTTGATACCTTTTAAAGTTTCAAAAGATTTGGTATTGTTTTACAGGTTCAAATATTTCTGCCTTATTCTTTGCCAATGGAAAGAGGGCTCTGGAAATATATACTTATTACAGGACTCTAGACTTTTGTCTGTAAGAAATACTGACAGTTGAATGTCAGAGCCGACTGCTAGAGCCCTTCGGTGACTTGTATGTAATGTGGAAGGCCTACTTCATGTGACAAATGGCCACGGCAACATTATTCGTAGCTCATTTTAGAAGACAGATCATTTTCTCAGTATGATCAATGATTCAAGCTTTTCTCCTTTTCTTTATGACAAACTTTCTCAACTTCAGCACCACTGTCCTTTGGGATCTGATAATTATTTTCTGGGGGTTTTTTTTGGTTTTTTTGTAGGAGTGCTCTGTGCATTGTAAGATATTTAGCAATATCCCCGCCCTGCAATGCTGGAGATAGCTTCTTCTCAATTGTGACAAATAAAAACATCTCCAAACATTATCAAATACTCTCTTTGCTAAGTTGAAACCACCGTTGACCATAAGAAATCATTTTATAATATAAAGTCTATAATCTTGAAATAGAAGTAGCTGTAAAAGTTATGTATGCATCAAAGACTATTTCTGAATTGTCATTTATGAATATGAATAGTCATTGAGCCCTTGACAGGCTAAAACCAAGAGCAAGTCACTGCCCCTGAGTTAATAGTGGCTCTCTTTATACTCACAGTTATTTGTTGGTATTTAATAGTAACCAGATTTATGAGAGGCCTGGCCACTAGGATTGGTGCTGTGTTGCTTGTTCAGATTCTGTCTCAGAGCCGCATGTCTGCTGTTGGTGAGCACACATAATATGATCACATCCATCAGCCTTGTTCCCATGGATGTAGCTAAGGTTTTTACCTAGTATGTCCCAACCAGAATATACAGAGTCCTGGATCCAAATTTTGTTCCCCATTTACCAGAAAAAAGAACCCAGTTGTGACCTCTTGATGGCACCATAAAAACCTTACCAGTTGTTTGCCTTCAGCCTGGTAAAAAGTGTAATTGTTGCCCAGAATTTAGCTCAGTGGTTCTGCCCCCTGCCTCCCAAGAGCAAGGTCCCAAGTTCAATCCCCAGCACCAAGGAAAAAAAAAAGTCAGTGTAAAAAGTGAAATTATTTCAAAAATTGGCTTGGCTTGAGATTATTTTAACCTTTAAACCACTCCAAAGTGTAATTTCCCTACTGTTTTTGTCTCATTGGAACTTAGTAGTGCCATGGGTTATGTCAGCCTGAGATTCACATTTTTTGTGTGTCCACTTAGAAAGACAACACACGGAGGAGAACATGTCTATCTTACATACACCTCACATACAGGATTGGCGAGAGGACAGTCCCCAGTGTCTCACCGTAAAATGAAGCCAATCACTCTTTGAATTATCTTAATTGAATTTGAATGCATTGCTACTGAGTACTATGGGAAAAGCAGCCAGTAAGGACACAGTGTTTTCCTACTGCATCCAGCAGCAATGCATTCAAATTTAATTAAGATCATTCATACAGTGATTAGCTTTCTTCTCTGGAAGGCTCTGGGGACTTTCCTGCTACCGTTGCCTGTTTTTGTTCTCCCTTAGAGAGGCATATCTACTTTCACAGGTTGTCTCTTCTATTGAGGAAAGGATTGTTTAATCCATTCTTGAATATTATCCTAAGATGTGGTTTTTATTTTGGAAAGCAGAATCCAAGAAGGTGAAACAAGTAATTAGAATGCTAGATTTGAGACAGATGTCTTGGGGTCACTCTGTCTGACTCTCACAAGCTCCCGGACAGTTACTTAAATCACTCTGAGCTTCAATTTCCTTTTCTGAAAAATGTGGATAATAACCCTTTTGGGTTTAGCACTGCTTACTTGAATTAGATTGGATAACATGCCTGCTAAACATGGTTTGAATGCTGTAAAAAATTAACAGTGTTATGTAGTATTATTAAAACCAAATAAAATAGCTTTACTTCCAAGGGCAAGGGAGAGGGGACTCAGTCCTAGTACACTGGCTTTCAGTGACTATAGTTGAAGGTGCTGGGCCAGAGACTTTCATCCTGGGAGCCTTTACAGTAACTGAGCTCCTCAGGAGACACGCTTGTGGGTTGTGTCAAACTTTTGTCTTCCAGGTTCCCAAATCCTTCTGGGTCAGTGAAGTTTGCCTCAAAAACAGCATGTTTTTCCTTCCCTTCTTTAGGCTCAATTTAGCAGAAACCCACCCAAAGCCAGGCTGGACTTTCCACATCACATTCATCTCAGCATTCTAAAACCTAAACCAGCATCCCTAGATGGGCTTTGAAGTCTACTCAGTGGGTGATTAGAGGAAAAAAGATTCAAGTCACAAAATTACCCAAAAGATGGGCACAAGGCTTCAGGTAAAATTAGAGAATAAAACCATAGTTTCCTTAAAACTTTTGGAAATACTCATATTATAGTGAAAGGAGAAATAATGATGGCTACAAAATATCAGTTTTTGTAATGATCATGTGGATTTTGAACTCAACAAGCCAGTTCTTGCTCAAAGGCAAATTTTAAAATTACATAATTCCTAGTAAACTAGAATATTTATCCAGACCCCTATGAGTTCCTAAATGTATAAATAACCCACCCAAGCCTTATACTCTCTTGAGCCAGACTAACAATCTTGTGAATTATTTTTCTCAAATGCTGTTTGAAGCTGTGTGATTTGCGATTGAAATTTTAATTGTATTGGAAGTTTCCATTATTAATACCACTTTCAAATGTATTGACAAAAATTGCTCGATATATTTTCACCCATTTATCACAGGCAATATACAGTTTAGAGAACATAACTGTGTTATGAGAAAAGTTCAAGGAAAATGAAACTTACTTGTTAGACTATCAAGTAGAACAACTTCTTTTTATCTTTGAAATATGTATAGTGTCCTACGGTTGATGGCTTTCTTTGTAACTGCCTTTCTATTTTTGTATTTACCAGAATTATTTAATATTATCTCTGGTACAAAGGAAGTCAATAAAAAGATCATTTCTTTCCCAAATTTCATGTCCTAATTTGGAAAGATTAAATACATGATTAGATTGAGTTTTTATGTCAATCATCTGCACAGAAACAAATACAGAACTTTAAAAAATAACAGAGATTTGTTTTTAAGTTGTTACTGGTTTGTGGATCATTACTTCGTAGGATAGCAAAGTATTTAGAAAACTTTTGATATGCATGAAAATTCTTTCTGTAGAAAGATGATCTAATCTGAATGGCTTCAACATATTTCCTGAGTACATCACTGTGTATTACATCGTGCTATTGCCTTTCAAATCAGTTTTTTATGCTCTATTCTTCGATGTCAATGTGAACAGCACCCCTCCCTGCTCAGATGTGCTTCTACAGTCACTCTTTGTAGTTCACAGATATGCAGAGAGTGTTGCCTACTTAGGCCCTTGAATGAGCTCTTGGTTGAAAGGAAGGAGAGGATGGGCTCCCAGGCCCCAAGGCGATGGCTGCAGGAAGATGAAATGAGATTGAATCTGAGTTGAAACACAGCAGTTAGAGGGAATGAAATTTATAAATGGACAGGTTGAAGACAACAAAGAAGCAGGAATGGGGAAGGGCATAAGTTCAACCAGAACCACAGAAGTGGAGAAATGTGCTTTGCAACTTGACCTGGCTCAGGAATCTAGGGGAGCACAGGTCAGAGGATGCTGGGTGTGGGCTGCAGCAAGAGGCAGCAGCTACCTCAGGTGCCAGGGAGCTGCGGAGGAGCCTTGTACTTCCAGAGTGTACTTGGGAGTGGGGTCTGCAGCTTGCCCAGGAATGACCTCACTTTCCCCAAAGCAACTGCTAAGGGAAGGAGGAGAGTGACAGCAGGAGAGAGCTACTTGTCCCTTGAGCAGGACGTAGACCATGTGTCATGAAAAGAGAGTGTCATGGTGCAAGGAATTAAAGTCAGGATCTCAGTAACTTTTTATTTCTTGATGCTGGCATCGATGAAAACCTTTTGATTTTGAAGATTCCCTCAATTTGTAGCAATTTCCAATGTGGATACTAACCCAAGGATTATGAGCATTCATTATGTGGTTCCAAAGACTACCTTTTCATTTTCCTTTCTTCATCTTCCTCACCTTACCATAACTATTTTTTCTTCTTTGTCCTCCTTTCCCAACTGAGATGTTTAGTGACTTCATGCCGTCTTCTAGCCTTCTAACATCTTCACTGGAAAACTCACAAAGGGAGCAAGAATAGTAGTGCCAACTATAGCTCTATGACAAAATCTTCCCAACAGGAAACAAACACACAAACAAAGCTTTGCTACTTTTTGTCCTTTCATGTCCATGTTCTTTACTGATGGATTAGAGTAGACCATGTAGGTTTCAGGGTGAGCTGGGTTAAAATACTTCCATTCAGATCTCTACCCAAGTCTTCAGAATCCAAGCTTCCTCATCTGTTAATACACAGACACAGACACACACATACACACACACCAAAACTATGATGATTTCTTCTAGGATTAATGTTGGTATTAAACAATAGAAGATATTAAAAGCATATCATGGTTCTTGCCATTGGTCATTATAGCAGTGGTAGAAAGTTGCTATTATTAATATTTATGGGATATGTTATTTAAAATGGTAGTAACTATTGTTACTATGATTATTACAATTTTTGGTGGGACTGTTATTTCCATGGGCAAACATGCATAAATTATTTTAATATAACAAACAGAGCAACTGTGACTTTTTGGATAAAATGGCAGACTGAAGGATAGTGACCTGGAGCTGGAAATGGCTTAGAGACGCCTTGTTTGTTACACACTGGAGGGATCTGCCAGCACTTCCAAGTGAAGAAAGCACCTCTGATGGAGAGCAAGATGATAGCATGTGACCCTGTTAGCACTGAAAAGAAATGTGGCCATAAACTTATTTTTTGACTTCTTGATGTTTGGTGTCATTGGGAAGTGAAGAGTTGAATTAGTGTTAATGGAAAATTAGAGGGCTGCAGTTAGTGTATCACCTTCAAAACCCAAAAGGTCAGAGTCCCCCATCCTATGATCCATGATGTCGTATATTTTACAGAATGAGATGGCATTGAGATGCAACTCTAATATATGACTTTATTAACCTAAATTTCTGTATTTAAGAGACAGAACTCATTGGCTGCAAGAGATCCTTTCAAACCATTCAAATCCAAATAAACATAAACTGAGGAAACGACAGTCTTTTATTATACGTGCTACATCTTGTACTTTATAGCATTAGATTTCTTTAGTTACAAGAATTAAAATCCTATTCCAGTAAATGGTTGGGGAGACAGGCTTGGAAGAGAACTGGGAATGGATTTACAGTGGCTCGGAGCAGTGGGAATCAGGCATGGTCTTGGTATTCAGAAGCAATGAATGGTCTGGTGAGAATAAAGACCCAGACATGAGAAAATTCCAATGTTTTCCTCGGGTTTTGCATCCCTCCACTCAGGATTCAGAGTTCTGGAGGGAAGAGTTGAATGGGCCTCACTGAGATCACTTACTCTTGACCACAGAAGAGCAGGACCCTTTAATGATCAGACACACCAAGACTGGTCCCCTTAGGAGTAGGGAGAGAAGTCTTGATAAGGAAATTAAAATTCCAGTACTAAAAAGAGTCATGGTGCTTGATTCCAAAGCGAGATAACAACAGCAACAAAAATACCATGATGGGTATTCAATCTCTAGTAGCCACAGATAACGGGATAAAAGAATGGGTTAGCAATGTGGAAAGATTGGTTGAAAATATAGAATACATGTTATTGACAGAATTATGTGCATTTTTGTATATGCTACATGTATGCAGTCACCACTAGACATGTGAGTGAAAGTTTGTATGAGTATTAAAATACTGAAGTAGTGTCAAAAGTTTAAGCTGGTTGCAGCTTTTATCACAGACTTCTCACAAATTAAAAGTTCCCCGCAGTTTGCTCTAGGGCATTAATTTCCCCAGTGTCAGGAAACCCTGTAATTGGGTTGTGATGTATTTTTAATGATATTTATTATCGTTCAAGTGTTTCTAGAAAACTAAATGAGACATGTAATTTAATTTGATTTAGATCTTCTTGGCTATTTTGTACTTCTTTTCAAGTACTAACATTATACAAAGAAGCAACCACTGCTATTTTTTTATTTTCATTTGCTGTGCAAAATGTATGAATTTGGACATAATACCAAGATATATATAGGGTCATAGTTCCCTAAAAAGAAAACAATGAAAAAGTATGAATTCAATTCAAGAGTATACCTTACATCAAAAATCCTGTACAGTTTGTCTTTGGTTTCTTAATTTTCATTAAGAGTTAACAAAACAAAATTCTGATTTTTCTAACTCTAATGTTTGTATTGGGTGTGATGAATTAATTATCCCTTATACTCATGATCATATATATATATATATATATATATATATATATATATATATCCCTTATATTTGCAAAGGACTTTATACTTTACCAAATTTAATTTGATATATTTTACTGGAATGAACTAACATTCAAAGAATTGCTTCTGGTTGATTTCTATGTTGTCCTTGTTACCAAGGAAACCATTTCCAAACTCAGCTTAATCTGAGTTTGCCCAGCTGTACAGTTCTTAGCTTTGATTTCCCTAGTGTTTTTCCATTCCCATGAAACTGTGGCTCAAGACAGAGAACAGGTTAAAAGGTCGGCGTAAGATGACTTATTCCTTACTTAATCATTTCCTTTTTGGTAAGAAGAGCTAATCTTGCTTTCTGAAGCTCAGAGATTTGAGAGGTTGTGCAGAGAAGCTCCCTCTGATGAAAGGATGAATTAAATCTGTCACGCGACCACAGGCTCACACTGTAGCCATGGATCCAGCTGCATGGAACTCTCTCCGACCTTCTCATTTATTTTAAACGCGAAGAGTGTGGAGGTTGGTTCCATTCCAAGCACATTAAAGCCAAAGAGTCCTGGATTGTGTTAGGGTCTAAAGAATCCATATATCATTTAGATCTGTTATTTTTTTCTAAGAAATTTAGTCAGTTATGCTGATAACACTGATATCAGTTAACAGTTGCATTGTTTCTTAATCGTTTTAGAGACCTCAAGATGGGAGTTCTTTTTTGGTGTCACTAAAGACCCTATTTCCTTGCCTGTATGCCAAGATGTGAAAAGAACTTTTAAATAATTATCGTGTTATGCTTTAATAGAGCCTGCATTATTAAAGTAAATACCTATTTTTGTTGGCTTTTCTGTGTCAATGAGCAGGATGAAGTATTTTGCATATTGAAAAAGGATATAAGATTAATCCTATATCAGACACTGTGTAGGATTAATTTTGTTATGCATATTAAAAGTAAAACAAAGATTCGGGTAGCTAGCAATGACAAGGGTGACTGAAGGGTGAAGGAGTGCCAGAAAGCATCACAGGAGGCCTTGCACATCATAGAAAGATCATAACAGTTCTCAAAGGTAAGATATAAAATGCTCTCTCTTAGTGTTTCATGGAAAGACAAAATTTTTCTGAAAAGGAGAACCAAGAATAACTAGTTCAGATGAACATAACTAGAGTGACTCCAGTAGTCAGTAACAAAGGCTCACCTCCCTAATTACATTTAAAATTTGGAACCCAAATATGTGCCCCCCACACACAAGGGATGTGCTGTAGGGATTGTTCACTCTTCCTGATTCTGCCAACCACTTCCTAAGTATCTCCCCAGCACTGGTAAGATCATTCGTATTTCTGCTACAGAAAGAAGTGGTAAATATCTCCAACACTGATTGTTTTCTAGATATTTCTATTTGGAAAGCTGGTGGGCTTAATACCCAACCAATCCTAAATTTAATCCTTTGCTTTGGATCTGAAAGTGTAAATGCATGAAAGTATTTTCTAGGCTGTATCTCAAGGAAAATACATGGTGGAATTTCAATTTTCATTTGTTGATACGTGTAATTGAATAGATTGCTTTCCTCCTTCCTATGGGGGACAGAGCAGGCTGACTTGATTTAGGAGATACACAGAGGAAATTCTGCTCCTTTTTTAATTTCAGTGGTTTTCTTCTATTATTATCTCTTTTGCATTTCTTGGCATCATTGTTATCAGAGTTTTTAAAGAAAATTGGATAATTATAAAAGCATATAGGAAAGTGTCTGGAGTTAGTGCAGTTGGTGGTTTTGCTTGGTTGATTTGATTTGGTTTTGGTATAAGTTTGGGGGTAAAATGTAGAATAATTTTCATTCACTTTTGAATAAAGACAAATCTATATTTGTCTGGTATTTTGGGGTTCACTTATTAACTTATCACTTCCTTCATCTTTAAAACATTGCTCTTTTTACCCACTCAGGCCACCATCAGCTAAGACTCAGGTGACATTTCTAGTCATTTACCTGGTAGATAAAAGATTCTGAACTTCCCAGTAGTTTCTGGCTTCTAATCCTTTGTGACATTCAATACTGCACATAGGTGGTTAAGTCACCAGATATTTTTGGTTTCCTACAAAGCCAAAAAGACTTTAGTTATTAAATTCCTAATTGTGCTTCCCTTTTGTGCTAACATTATTTCTGGAACCATATTCCTAGTCTGTAATTATTTCCCCTCATCTCTTTTCCCATGTGTTTTGTGCATCCTTTTTGGTAATCACTCGAATCTCTTAGTGGTTGAATTTCCATGCGAAATCTCACTGTGATATGTCTAGGTTCCCCCTCTGGTGGATTATCAAAGGGTAAACAATTTTAAAATCAAATAACTCCCAGTGTGTCAAAGAAGATTTGATAGTTTTGAGAAGCCAAGTTAATTTTTTTCACCATGATGAAAGCAATTCATGTGTATTATATAAAAGTTGAAGGATGCAGAAGAATCTAAATAGCAAAATACTGAATATTATAGTCTCATTCAAATATAATTAATAATCTTTGGATTTATATCTAGAATCCTTTTTTAAATTTTTAAGCCTTGTGCAATTATTCCACTGTATAATATTTCCTTATTAAACAGTAATATGTATCCATTTTATTTTCTTTTTAGTATAATCTTCAGAAAGCCCAATTTTAAATGGTATGAAGAGTTTCATAGGATTGATATGCCTCAATTTTTGATTTTCTTATCCTTGATGACTTATTATTTTCCATTGTTCCCTGCCTCTGCCCTTCCAGTACGACTACCCCTTAGAGATTTAGATATTCTGATTTGAACACTAATGCTATAATATACGTGAATCTAGACCCATTATCACAATGATCTTAAGGGTCTCGTCTTCTGATGTAGTGTCCTTTCTTTGTCTTCTCATTGGTAGCAATGCTTGCTATGTCGATTATGTACTCCACTATCCCCAAGTTTTTCCCCTTAAAAGCCAATCGTCTGCAAAACATTGTGAGTTAACTAACTTTACTGAAAAATTGAAGAGCTCAGTAAATTCATGGCTTCTGCAGCACAATTATTCATTGATTTACTCCGGTCTCTAGCCTAGTTGCAATGCCTTCCCAAAGCTCATGATAGCTTTAATTCTTTGTCTGCTACACATACTTCTTTGAAAATCATGAGCCACTCTTTTGAATAGCAGCTCTCATGTCTTCACTAAGCTGCCTACATTTTCTTTCTTATCCTCCTTGGATGAAGGTGAGTGTTTACTCTATCTTTTTAAAAAAATATTTATTAGCATGTGTTTGGCATACATAGTGATCACATTCATCATAGGGAATTTGTACCTGTGCGTAATATATCTTCATTCTTCTGTTTTTCCCAATCTTCTCCTCCCTTCAATCCTTCTTCTCCTGCTCATTTAAAAAAAAAGTGTTTCCGTTTTATTCCTTCTCTTTTTAAAATCTCTTTTCCCTTCCTTCCCTCCCTCTCTCCCTCCCCTCGTTCTGTTTCCCATTTGAACATATTCTTCCTGCTTCCCAATATCTGTCCTCCATTTGGTGACTTATTTACCCCTTAAGTTTCTCACACAAGCAACACTTGTGTGTCTGATTTATTACACTTAAAATTATGGTCCGGAGGTCCATCTATTTACCTAAAAATGTCTCGTTTATTGTTCTTTATGACACAGTCGTACTCCCTTATAGATAAAAACCACATTTTCTTTATCCATTCATAGGTTGATGAGCATATGGGGTGTTTCCAAGATTTAGCTTTTATAAATTGTGCTGCTATAAACATGGGTATGTATATATCACTGTGATGTGCTTTTAACTCTTTTGGAGCGATACCTAGAAAGGGAATAACTGGGTCAAATAGAACTTTTAATTATAGTTATTTGTTGTTGTTGTTGTTTTTAATCATAGTTTTTTGAGGAATCTCTATACTGATTTCCATAGCGATTGTACCAGTTTATACTCCCACCAACAGTGGAGTTCGTTTTACCACACAACCTCAACAGCATTTGTTATTGGTTGATTTCTTAATGATAGCCATTCTTTCTGCAGTGAGATGGCATCTTGGAGTTGTCTTAATATGCATTTCTCAAATGATTAGTGATGTTACAAAGATAATGTTGCAAAGTCATCCTTATGTACATCTTAGATTACATGTGTTTGTTTGTTTCTTTAAGATATTATCCTAAAAACTAATTCCTGAATCTGGATGAAAGGATATAAAGTTAATTACTCAACACAGGTTTATGGAAATGCTACTGTTTGCTCTTTGTACACATTAAATTTATAGTACTGATTCTTTCAATCTATGATTACGGAAATGTGTATTCCAAAGCCTTTATTAATTTAATATTTAGGAAAGTGAGTACAATAGATATGGTGCTCTTCTAAGAAGTACTACCTGATTTAATTCTATGAAGTAGCCACTACTAACCCATTTTACAGATGCAGAAACCAAGGTATGGAGATGTTATTACCATGCCCAAATTTACATAGCACAGGACTGTGGCTATAGAATATGTAATATGGTCCTGTACACAGAAAACCTATAATTACACTCTTCCTTGTACTTTGGACTTTCTTGAAAAAAGTCTTGGTATTCTAGGTTATTTTGTACTTAGATTGCACTTCTGGAGAAAGGTCTAGGGTGGTAATTTAATTATGTAAAATGTGGGAGTTTTACTTCATTTCTTCACCCATTTGATTTTGAATTATAATGATGAAAATCATTTAGATCTTTGCAATGGTCAAGAACCATGTTCTTGACATTAGAATTGTTAGTTAAGGAAGAGTCTGCTTGTTTCAAGCCAACTGAATGGTCTTGGCATACAGGTCTATTACCGGGATGGCAGCTTCACCTCTCCATGGCTTAGAATGTGTGTTGGCATTCCATGAGAAGTCATGGAATAAGTACAGGGGAAGAAAGATTTGTTTCTGTGACAGGAGCCATTTTTCTGCCGTGAAGTTGATTTGGAAGAGAGCTGTGGGTTGAGGGAACTAGATCAAATGAATCTTTTAAAACTGTGTTAAGAAGAATAGAGCCTATTACCATGTGGGGCAGCATGACCCTGCTGTGGTGGGTGCCATTTCCCGTGCATAGTGACTTTAGAATCCCTGATGAAATTCATTACTCATTTGAGAGAATGAGAGTAAGAGTAAAAAGCACTGTGAAATTCCAATGCGATGCAGGGTAACCTTGTCACATACCTTCTCCCATTTGGTACATTTCCAAAAGAAATAGGCACAATGAATTCAAGAGCGACACCCCAACCCTTGTTAAAGCTGTAAGGCAATGCTGCTCAGTTCCCTGCTGCACTCAGTGTCTCTGCAAGGAGCAGTAGTGAGAAAGGAAGTGACCCCACCATTCTTGTGTGCATGTGTCTCTTTGACCAAAACTCTGAGAAGACATCTTCCATGCTCCAAAGAGAGCTGGATACTACTGGTTGGATAGCCTGGATTCATGCCGTTACAGATACATATAGCTTTTGTGGCAAGCTTGGTCAAATCCAACTTCTGGGTGCCATAGAATACATCAACGGTATTTTCTTGTCAAGCTTCATATACAGAAAATTATGACACATTGAGTGTCTTGAGTGTTATGCATTGGTTAACAAGATCCTTAAAAGCATAGCGAATTTTACTAATCTATTCCCCCCAAAGCCTAAAATTTATGGAGCGGATATGTCAAATTTTGGATCCCAGTGTCAATATAACCTCAGTACCATATTCTAAATAGACAAATTCTAATAAATATTATTTATTAATTGGATCACATGTCATAGCTTGAGATGAATACATAAAAATGTCTTCCTACAGATGTATGAAGGCTTTATCTTTTATTGATTAGATCAAAGAGAGCTTAGGATTTAGTTTCTCTAAGGTTTTATCAATAATCTTTGTCTTGGGAGCTCTGATTGGCTTAATTATAGAGTTTAGGTCTCAAGAAAAGATCTTCTTTGAAAGACCTTCTTCTCTCCTTAATTAATGCTCAAGTTTGAGACTAATGAGAGATAAAATTTAAAAGGTAATGAAAACCAGATTGTGCAAGGCCACTCAAAACATCCTTATGTCATTTCCTTTTAAAGTCATGCTCTCTTGCTCACATTGGATGAGAAAAGGGAGAAAAGAGAGAAGTATCCATACCCACATCACAGGCTGCTGCACTGAGCACTGAAGGGCATCACATACGTAAGCCAAGGAAACTGGCGAGAGAAAAGGACAGAAACAACCATGAAGATCTATGGCAGAGAAGAGAGCTTCCTGATAGGGTTCCATTGTACATTTTTTAATAAATGCTGCATTTCATAGATACATATTCATATTAGAAAAAAATACATCCGGAATAAGTGAAGTATTTCATACTTCAAGGCCTATGAGGCCTTGGTGATACAAATGTGGATGTTGGAGGGTAAGAGATAATAGAGAAAGACTATAAAGGCCTGTAGCTAGAGTGAAATACTATTTCTTAAATAAGTCAAAGTCAATTTAAAACAAAAACAGAATAAAGTAACTGTTGGCACCAAATCAAACATCTGGACCCTGAATTTGCCTTTTGAGCTATCAGTTTGTGATTCTTGGAATTAACTTTTGCCGGGGAAATGAATTGGCACTTAAAATATATCTATAAAGGTCAATAACATCAAAATGAAGGGTATATAGAAAGACTGTTTTTAATTATCAAAGTCATGCCATTGTACCCCCATATTTCCTACTTCAAAATTTTCAATTTTTCACAACACCTCCACTAAGGAGATTGTGCTGAGCGATTAAATTTTTTCTTTTCTTCAAATACTCTGTGGATTTATGTATTTTTATTTGCTAAATATAGCCCCTTGACTTGAAGGCCCCTTCCAGTGAGACAATTCACCTTACATTGCCGTCAGATTACTTAAGCATTTATGGTTTTTCTTTTACTGCAGAAAATGTATGAGATCTTTGTTGGTGGCCCGCTGTGTCCACATTTCGTTTGGTTTATTTTTTATGCTAGGAAAATCATCAGGGTAACTACTGACTGCTACCTTGAGTAGTCCATTAGCAATTTTTAAAAAGTCACTGAGAGTTTGGGGAATTTTACAGTCAGAGATCTTCTGAAGAAGGCCTAGAAGCTAAATCTAAATCAAAGCTAAGTCTGTGTCCTTTACTGAGTGGAGGGGAGGGGAGGCCCAGTCAGGGGCGGGAGGCAGAGCTTCGGTTGCAGTGACTAAGGCGAGAAAGTAAATATCTTTTCCACTGACAAGCTCACTTTAGCATCTAAACTGCATAGAGGGGCCTCAAGCTTCTGGGAGCTCCCCCAAAAGTAAAGGATCATCTTTTATCACTTAATTTTCATAAATATTTCATCAAAGGGCTAGGGGACTCAGATTGAGTCCTTGGATTTCTGTTTTGTAAGATTTTTGTGTGTGTGTTCTTCAGAGGGGTCTATTTTTCTCACTTTATGAGTTACGTATAGTTTAGAGAAAACACATCCATCCCATAATGATGCAATCCTGTCTTCCCCTTGAACATTTACTTCTGGGCACTATGGAAATCTTCCCTGGTGGGAGAGTGTTTCCTCTTGGGTTCAGCGTTTTGATGTTGTGTGATTATCTGGGTTTTTTTCAGACTTTCCTGCTGTCACTACAGTGGGTCTGTAATAGTTTTGTTGTTCAGTTGTGTTAGAGGTGGACCCAGCTTCTCTCTGTAGAGACAAAGAGGCTCAGAGCAAAGGAGTCAGTCCTGACATAGGATCCGGGTTCAGTGGCAACTAAAATGGGCTGTGGTATTTTGATTGCTAGCAGAGTGCCAGAATTTCTAAATTGATCCAGCTAAAACTCACAACGAAGTATCTAATTCAGCAAAACTGATGGTGATCATCATTACACTGTAGCAGGTAAACAGGAGGCCTTTCTTTGGGTTGGCAAAGATCAAGTTCACAGAAACATCTTTCCTGTGGATGTGATAGACGGGATACTGTGCGCCTTGGAGACTTGGTGGCAACAGACTGAAGGCCATGTATTTCAGGATCTCCTCACATTATTTCAGCTCTGAAAATAAAAGAATAGCTGTCTGATTTTTTCCCCAATTCCTGGAGTCTTGGTGACTTCATTGGAAAAACCGGCGATATCAAACCACTTCTCTTATATGAGAAATATAAGCAAAATAAAAAATAATGGGAAATGGAAAGATAGATCTTTTGCAAAAGGAGAGGGGACCAAGAGATACGGGGGATGAAATAAAGAATGAAGATGTGTTGTACACATGTGCCAACTCCCCACAATGAATGGAATCACTGTGTACTTCTAACATGTGCTAAGAAAAAAATAACTAAAGTGGCAACTAAGAAATGAAATTGAACCAGGTGTGGAGAACTGAGATGACATTGTGAGTGGTTAACATCATTTTTCTCTCTGCAGCAGGAAAAGCCTAGGCTTCTTGAGCCTTTGGATTATGAAACTGTCATTGAAGAACTTGAAAAGACCCACTGGGATGATCTTCTTCAAGACCTCCTGTTCTTCCCCAGTGATGATTTCTCGGTAAGTCTCCTCAAGCCACCTCAATTCAAGAGGACCCCGCAAATTGGATCGTGTCCTTCCTTGTAGATTCAGATAATTTCCCTTCTCCTGGGACTACCATGCCTCACAATGCTGCAGCTGGAGCCTGCATCCAGCGGTAGGATGTACTCTTGGGCCTCCCCAAGCGGGAAGAGTGGAGGCTCAGGGAGACCGTGGCCACAGGGGACAGGAGCAGTGCAGAGTGCTGCTTTGTGCCAGTTGGTGCTCTTGTCCCTGCCAGCACCCATGGTCTAACCACTGCCTTCCTTGGATTCAGACCATTCCCTCTTTCAAGCTGTTTCTAACTGAAAGTTTCCAAGCAGCTGAAGCCAACCAGTGGCCAAACCCAGACTCTATTAGCACGAAAGATGTAGTTCTTAAAAATAAACTTTAATCATGTCTGGCCTTTAATTAGAAGATTGAGGCTTGAGAGCAAATCAAGGTAAACTGAGGACAGTGCACACTGCCACAGAGGATGCTTCTGAGGAAGTAGAGAGACAGTGAATGAAAAAGATGCTCATTTTGGAGATGGAAACAATAAAGTTGTGGATAATGGGCACCAAACATTCAATGAGCCATTTGTGATCATCTTAAACATTTTTAAATTGTGAATGAATATGTGACTGTGCAAATAGAAACCTCCATGGGAAGTTGGTAACTTCCTGTTTTATTTTTTTTCCCTAAAAGAAAGGAAGTCTTAGACTGCACGAACTTTACCGTTGTGTAGTAGGTGAAAGGGCAGCTTAGGGATAACTCTGCAAAACAAGCCTCTGTCTGAGAGCGCTGATCCCGGCCCTCACTGGCCTCCAACAGCCTTCACCTTTGGCTGTGCCTCTCATCTTTGTGGAAGATTTTATTACTAGCTTCTAAAGGGTTAATTCATTTCACCCTCCTCAGTGGAATCATGGAAAAGAAGGTACAGGCAAGTTAATGCTTTTGTGTTCCAAGTGTGAAGAATAATGGAAGAAAGCAGGTAGATTTATATGTAAGAGAAATAATTCTTCCAGCCTGCTTTTCAAATGTTGAGATGGCTTCCACCTTGCACTGGCACATTTTGAGAGGCTTATCTCACTCAGAAATCTCATTTCCGTGGTTGGATCAGTCAGGCCATGAGGGTTTGAACTGAAGCATGAAGTTAAGCACTCTTTTATTTTTTTAATTCCACATCCTCATTTTTACAGTGCAGGCTGAAAAATAGGCCTTCCAAACAGCCTTTCTCTGTGAGACAACACCAAAACTCATGAAACTTGGAGCATCTATCTATCTAGTTCTTTTGTTCAGACATATGTCAGATACTACCTCAAGGACTCCCAGCTCAAAAAGAAAGTAGGTAATTGTAGATGCAGACAGATTTTGTACTAAGTGTGATTTCAGTTTTTGGCATGTTTCCATGGTCACCGAAGTTAAGAATTTTCTCTGATGACTATTTGACCAATCCCATCTTCAGTGGTGTAGACAGAGCCTATGATAACATACTGCTTTATTTTCCCAATCTGAACACTCCAACAAATACAGTAAACTCTTTTATTCCGTGCCTGCTACAAATCCTTCTGTGGCTCCTCTTTGCCTTCGAAATGAAGTGTAAATGCCCTAACGTAGCCCAAGGCTTTCTTTAAGATCTAGTCCCTGTTCTTCTATCAAAGCTCAATGAAGTCTTTCCCACCCCCACCCCAACCACTCTATCCTTTCTCCCTCATTCTCCACTGGAGTAAAATACTACCACAACTCTAAAACTACCATGCTAGGACGCGCACCTCTATTTCCTTTCCTCGTTATTTGACAAATATGCAGTATATGATGCTGAATGTTAGGCGTGATTCTAAGAATGGAGATGTAGCTGTGATTAGAAATTGCCCTGTTCTGTTGCAGATTACGTTTTGAAAACAAGTTTAGAGAATTAATTGACAAAGTAATTCAGATAAAGAGCAATTCTAGGATGAAAATAAACCAAGGAAGTGAGATGGAAACTGACTGGGAGAAGAACCGCATTAGACTGGGTGGTTCAGCACAGCCCCTGATGAGGCAACATTTGAGCTGAGTTCCAAATTCTTCAGGAGGACCAGCCATGCTAGCAACGAGGGAAGGACTGTTGCAGGCTAAGGAATGGCTGGAGAGCTCTCCAACTGAAGACTGAGATGACTGAACAGAGGGAGTGGTGACAGATCAGACTGAGCAAGGACAAAATCAGGCATTTGCATCTTCTTTTAAATGCAAGTGGGAAGTCATGGAGTATTTCAAGGGGAACAAATGACCTGGTGTAATAGTAACAGCTCATCTGGCCTCTGCGTGGAGAACTTGTTTCAGGGTTTAGAGGAAGGGGGGACAGCTGAGAGAGTAGCTCCCCATTAGTAGATGCTCAGGGATATTGGATGCCACCCAATCCTTGTTATCAGAAGGTCACATTCCACAAATGACTAAATTTTAATTTGCATTAAGCCATTGATGAAGAAATGTGTCTAATATTACAGATGCGCAAAATTGTCAGTTTTTGAATAATATTCAGACACAGTATTCTCCCTCTCTTTTACCTTACAGAGTATGATTTGGTAAACTAGGGCCCTTGAGTAGCCTTCTGCCTATATTTGTATGTCTCATGATTACGAATTGCTGTGTTTTTAAATAGTTGAAAGAGAAAAACTGATATCACATAACACTTGAAAGTGATTTTCAAATTCTGCATCCATACACAAAGTTTTTTCTGAACACCAGTGTCTGGTCATTTACCCAAGACACTGCTTTTATGACACATGACAGAGTTGCAGTAGCTATAGCAGAGACACGGTCCTAAAAGATTTAGTTCTGGCCCTTTGCAGAAAAAGTGGACTGATCCCTGCCATACAGTACAACTGCATTGGTTTTGGTTTTTCCCTCTCGTCCTTTTTTATGGAGTGTAGACACTTCTGTAAAATTTTTTCTGACATTGTTCACCCATGGCCTGTGTCACAGCTTAGGGCTCTTGTTCATCAGCAGCAACCATCCAGGCACGTAGAACGTGCATCACATCCTCAGCTTCTCAGCCTGAGTGATGGGTAAGGGCTCTCTGGAATGTGTGTGTGGACAGTCTCCCCTCAGCCAATAGGAAGTGGTAATAGAATGACCATGCCATTCCCAAGGCACCGCAAGATGAAAGGGGAGAGCCGTTCCAAACTTCGCACCGCCCCTCCAGTGTTGGTAATCCATTTTCAGTCTGAAGATGGGAGCCTGCAGCTCACTTCTAGGTTTCCACGTTTCCAGGCACCCACACTTGCAGCAGACATGATTCATTACGCAGTTTGTTTAATCAATGTTTATTTTGCACCCACGAGGCGCTGAATATAGAACAGCACTTCCTAGACAAGGGAGAGTGAAAAGAAAAGCCAGAACTTTGTGCTTCAGGAGCTTGTGCCCTAATATGGATGAAGAGATGAGGTTGCTGAAAGTGCTATGGTTAAGAAATACCAGGAAACAGAGCTGTATCTGGCACTTGCACAACCCTAAAAGAGATTATTCTTTTATGAAAATACAGACATTAGATTTTTCGCTATTCACTCTGCTGGCCCAAGTACCACCTGTTTGGCTTAAGCACCTCCAAAAGGTACTTCTAACAGGTCTTCCTGCCTCCTCCCTTGAAGGCTTTGATTCATTTGCATGCAGTACTCTGAGGAAGCATTTAGAGATGTAAGTCAGAAAATGCTACGTTGCTGGTTAAAACTCTCTGGGGAGGCCCCATTGTCTGGAGAAGCAAATCCAGGTCCTCCACATTGTTCCAGTCATGGGGCTCCCAATGAACTCTGAACCCTTGTCTCCTAACCCTGTCCTCTGGATCACCATAAAGAATACGTGAATTCTTTCTGTTCTCTGCACTCGCCAAACTCATCTTCTCTCTAGGCACTGTTTACTCTGCCTGTCCTGCTCCTGTGTTTCATTTGTGATTTAGTTCAGAAGTCACCTCTTCAAAGACGTGTCCCTGCATTCCAAACTGCATGCCCCACTTAGTTACTCCACCGCATCATCCTGCTTGTTACTGCCTGCAAAGATCACTTGCTTTTTCTTTCACTCCTCTGTCACTTGTCTCTTGCCACTAGATTGTAGCATCCACCAAGATGGGGATGTCTTCTGTCTTGATTATTTTGGGATTCCCAGTAACAATACTCATGAATTATCTTTCATAAACCTAAGTTATTTTTTTAGAACGTAACTTAGATTATTTCAGTGTCTTGAGGAACCAAAAAGCCATTCTAAAAATGGTTAAGATGTGACATATATATATATATATATATATATACCAATTCTCATTGTATTTCGGAAACATGTACTGATGAAAAAAAAAAAAATCTGCGGTGAAATACAAAATAGAAAGTCCTAAGAATAAAGTAATTGAATAGTAACTGATTTTACTTGATGAGAATATAATTATTAATATGACATATTCCTCTTAAGTACAATTCAACATATCATCTTAAAAAACAGTACTGAAAACATGGCCTCTTCTTCCAATAGCTCACTTCATCAACTATGGTGCCTGGTGCATCATTGTCATTAGCAAAGATTAGCTTCCTCCCTCTGATATTTCAATGTGCTTATTCACTTGCTTTCTGTTACTTGTTTTCTGTTCAGTTGTTCTTGTTAGTAGGTAAGGGAGAAAATAGTCCATGTGTGTATGTCAAGTACTCAGCACACTGTCTGCTTCATAGGTGTTCAGTAAAGACTGTTGAACATTGAATTAAAATATTCGCCCAGGTCAAGGCACTGAAAGAGAAGCATCTTCTTTTATCGTGGTACAACACCTGGAATTTCTTCCCCAGGTACACGGGTTGTGAGGCCAGGCTGTACATACTTGCATCATAGTGATTCACTTGGAAGATGGGCTATGTATTCATTTGTTAGCCCATTCATTCCAAAACCACATACTCCTTCCGTCATTGTGTTTTTTACTCTTGTTTTTCTCATTTTTCTTTCTGAAGATGGTAGGAACAGAAACTTACACCAACAAAAATAAAGCATTTAGTCATCAAAGTGTGACTCTGTGAAGTAGTTAAGAGGAGAAAGGAAAGAAAGGACAGTTTCAAGGACCCAGTGAATCATGTGTCGGAATGATTCCATTTAAGTAGAAGCTGATATAAAATAGCAGAACAAAAGATGAGAAAGCCAGAAATGAGTTTTTTGCTGTGCAAAAGATGCAGAAAGCCAGAGGTAGAATCATTTCTGAGAGGTATAAAACCTTTAAGTAAGAAAGTTTCAGAGGTCTAAAAGCTGGGAATGCTGAACATTGTGCTTCGTTTTTCAATAGCACCCATACCTATAAAACTCCTCTCTTTCAATTTAGCTTCGTGGACCACCTTTGATGAGCTAAATGGGTATTTCAAGGATGACAAAATGAATAAGAAACAGTGCTTATAGTTCAACAGTTGGACTTTTGCCAGTGGACAGTGCCGTTTTCAAAGTCCATGTTCTTTGTCACATGATTCAAATAGCCTGTTGAAATAGTAGCATTATCTCTTCAAAGCCTGTCTTCACATCTGTTGAGATTCTGTGTTCCAGAGCTCTCCCATGCATCCTCAGTTGTCATTGTCACTATTAAAACTGAGTGAATAGTAGATTTTATAACACACCGATGGCTTGCTCTTTCCATAGTATGCTTTTAGCTATAAAGACCAAGTAGTACTGGGGGCTTCCAGATTTAACCCCACGGGTCATTCAAGGAGAGCAAGCAGAAAAATTTTAATATGCTTTAAATTGCAAAGCAGAAAGGTCACAGGCTTTCTTTTTCTTCTGAAACACAGCTTAACTTTTTATAGGAATTTCAATTTCTTTTAATCTTTGGCTTCTGAGCCTGAAAAGCAGGCTTCCAGTGGCTCCTAATGTTCACGGTGGAGCACTGTAATTGCAATCCAAAAGCGAAGTAACAGCCTTTGTTGAATTAGATTCTTTCTAACTTATAATATTCCTCCCATTTATAAGTTAATAAAGCTAACATATGGAAAGCCTCTTGACCAAGGATGTAGAGCAGCCCCGAGAAGGGAAATCAAACATAAGGGCATTGACTTTTGCTATTCATTTCTACCTAAATGACATGCTTTGAACATCATAGAAAAAAGAAGGTGCACACCTTGGGGGAACATTAACTCCCTGAATCCCAAAAGGAATGATAGAAAAGTGCTAGATGCATCCCTCGCTGCTTACTTCGTGTTAGTGAGAATCTGTAGAGGCTGTAATGTGTGCTCAATTTTATCAGAAAATAAAAGTCCACATAAAAACTCGTACATGGATTTTCAGAGAAGCATAGCCCCAAAATGGAAGCAACCCAACTGTCCATCAA
This sequence comes from Heterocephalus glaber, assembly GCF_053883595.1. NCBI lineage: Eukaryota > Metazoa > Chordata > Mammalia > Rodentia > Bathyergidae > Heterocephalus > Heterocephalus glaber. The sequence continues at coordinate 495,458 of NW_028258153.1, forward strand.
CTGACGAACAGATAAACAAACTGAGGCATTTCCATACAAAAATGTTATCATTCCTCTATAACAAGCAGTGAAACAATGGTGCATGCTACACCTGGATGAACTTGAGTATTTTATGTTAAGTGAAAGAAGCCAGTCTTAAAAGACCAGATAGGATATTATTCCATTTATATGATATATCAAAAATAGGCAAATCTATAGAGACAGAAAACAAATTAGTGGTTGCCAGGGGCTGGGGAGAAGGGAAAATGCAGAGCAACTGCTAGCGGATAGGTTTCTTTGGGGACTGATTAAAATGTTCTAAAATTAAATAGTGATTATGGTTGCACAACTCTGAATCTATTCAAAAGCATCCTATACTTCAAAGTGGTAAATTTTATGGCATATAGATTATATCTCAACAATGCTCATTTTTTTATAAAGAGGATAGGATGATATGGATGTTCAGAAATAGGATACAAAGAATCATAAAAATACACATCCACATTCAAGTACTTTAATATTTAAAAAATGTAAACATAGAAATGAACATGGCAAATGAACATAGCAAAACTTGTTTCATAAATTATTATATTTTAGTCCCAAAGCAGATAGCATGTGGTTTTCTTATATACAATAAAACCTATGTGTACAATGATTGGCTAAATTAATCAGCAGCACAGCTCTTGAATGTAAGACTAGATTTCATTGTGATTGAGACAGTAGAGTTCAGGAAAGAAAAAAATGTATGTTAGAAAATCCAGAGATTTTCAAAAGGATCTGACACCTATATGAAATCTGAGATTTGGAAAGGAAGGAAGGAAACTTATTTTCTGAGACGTGTAAGAGCCTGAGTTAAGGCCTGGCAGGCTTGAGGCCAGTGTGGGAGAAGGAAGATGGCAGCCATGAGGGAGGGGCCCTGGAGGGCAGTGTGAGGGCTGGCTGTTGTCTGAGCCCTACTGCTCTTCCCTCCTCATGGGGCTGAGTCTATACCAGATGGGCTTCTTCCTGGGGCCCTTCTGAATAGTCAGGTCCAGACGACAGTAGTGTGTGCTTCACATTACTGGAGCACTTTGTTCTCATCAAGGCTCATGTATTTCCATATGTAGGATGCACAAGGATTATATGTTAATTAAATTTCTAGATAGTTAAGGAGACAGAAATGTTAACCACCCTGATTTGATCACTATACACTGTGTACATGTATAAAATTATCACACCGTACTCCCTAAGTTTGTACAATTAAAATAATAAATTTTTTTTTAAAAAAGGAATGTTTTGTCCTCACCTCCTTAGAGGAACTGAGAAACATTTTGGAGCTGATAAAATGAGTCACACACAAAAAAAGAAGTGAATTGGTGAAACAGTTTAAACTTCCTCCTTACTTTTATACCTAAATACTATGATGGCGAAGTCCCTCCCCATGCTTGGCTTGACTGGATCATGATAATTATGCATAACTGCTCTTGTTGCTCAAGCATTTTCCAGTTTTTAACAAAACAACTAGAGTCTTCCTTTTAAGGCTCAATGAAGATACAAAAGGGATACTCTCATATATTTAAAAAATAAATGATAAAATCATAGCAGTACTTTTCTGAATATACTTAAAATGTTTTTCAAGCAGCGAATGTAATATAAGTGACTCATCTGATAGAATAAAAGACAAAGTCGGTGTCTTAGTCTGGTGAGTTTAGGTGAAGGTCACTTTTTAGGCAGGTGCATGGGCCAGAATTGATCCTGAAATGAGAGTTTATAGTTTCCACTCTAAGGCTGTTGGCTTTTCACCTTGGTAACCGATTGGTTACTATGAACACTGTCATTTCTGTCTTCTTCTTTGAACTGCTGCAGCCTACAATACTGTCAGGGGACACTCTTTCAACCCAAAGACAGGGACAGCAGCCTTGTTTTGGTCTTTGACAGCAGCCTTTGACCAATTCAGAAATGGCCCCCGTGTGCTTGGATTGAAGTCTTCTGTGTTCATTTTAGCCAGCAGAATGGTGACCCCAACCAGACCACAAATACTGCTCACTACAGGGTAGAAGGACCAGAAAGTGTTGAGCTGCACTCAAAGATGTCTGAGTATTACAGACCTGACATTGTAAACACCAGCCTGTAGGCATCACTCTGTGACAGTTTTTATTTCTAAATACCCGATCTCTGGACAATAAGCACTTTACACAACTTTTACCATCGAAAGAGGAGCTTGGCTGAGTTCCAGAACAGTCTCAGATCTGTTCCATGCTATTGAGCCATCCTAATAGTCAACCAGAGGTTCTATAAAAGAAAGCAGGAAGTCTGTTGTGGCCAAGGAAGCAATTAGTAGTGGTCTGAAAGCATCTATTTCTCAGAAAAGAAATTCTTTGTAACCATATTAACACGCTTAAAATACGAATTTTGTACTTCAATTTATTTTTGCTTCAACAGAGAGACATTTAAAAATCTAAAACAAGTGGAAGAGTGCCACCATTTTTGAAATTGAAACTTTGTGGAGGCCTTTTGCTTTTCCAGACAAATATTCCAGTATTCATAAGTTGTATTTAGCTGAGATCAGTAGTATATTATAAGGATGTATTATGCATACATTCTTTTTCAATCATTGTGTACTTTGCACAAGGTATTAGTTGTTCAGTAGCTCTATACATATTGTAGAACAATGTTCCAGATTTATCACATGATTTCATGAGAACATTTAAACTACTGTGCAATTATCTTATTTTATAGAATCAACATTGTATCTTGATCAGAGATGAAATCACTTAAGGCATTGTACATGTAATGTGGCAGCTTCCAAAGCCCCAAATAAATTAATTTCTTGTCGGTGTATTGCATATGAGCATTGGCTTATGTTTTTTGGGCCTGTTGTTACTCTATGACATCACTGACCAAGTAATCATTTGGCTATTGTTCCTAAAAGCCTGAGTCCACACTAATGAAAATTATTCTTTTTTAAAAAGCTAACGCTAGTTATTCACTCTATTTCATTACCTTAATGGAACAATAGATTTATAATATAGCTACAAGCTTTACTGGGATTCACGTTACTGTATTCTCCATCAAACTTGGAGTATTTTAGAGTAGCTATTTTTTTCAAAGAGAAGAGTGCAATGGGATGTTCTAGGTAGACAAAGGATAAAGAGGAAAATCTTGAATATTTTATGTATAAAAATTTTACTATAAAACAATGATTGTAATACAGCAAATTTTTGTATTAGATAAAAAACCCTAAATCCAGCCATAATTCCCAAAGCTCAGTTGAGGCATGGTTCTTGTTCTTCTACCCCAAACTTTCAATAGAGGTAATTTACTGATTTTCTTAGAACACTGTGAATACCATAAAAGAAGTAACTTGAAGGAGGAAATTAAAATGAATTACAAATGTAAAATCTAAATGAGATCTAAATTGGTTCTGTTATTCTTTACACAGAAAATAACCACTCCCTAATCCATCCATTTATCTACACTTGCTCCCTCTGTGTGTACTTCTTTTGAATTGATAGCCACAGCCTTTCCAAATCTTTAGCTGCAGCCAAATCCCAGTGCAAATGCAGTGGCCAGGAAGTTCATTCTATAGCTGTGTGGGGGTTTTGTTGTTGTTGTTGTTTTTGTTTGTTTGTTTTGGAACCAGGGATCGAACTCGGGGTCTTGCACTTGCAAGACAGATGGTGGAACCACTGAGCTAAATCCCCGGCCCTACAGCTGTGTTTTAAGATGAGATTTATTCTTACTATATGATTTATCTGGAACATAATTTTCTTGTTTTTATTTTTTTATTCTCTAGCCTTGTTAGATTCACATGACATTTTTCCTCTTTCACAGTGTCAAAACTCATGCTTTCTAACATGCATGTGGATGCACGGACACACTCACCCAGGCACATTTATGCATCACATGCTTTCACATATGCACAGACACACACATCCTAACACACTACACATACTCATCTACCACACACAAGTTTGCACCACACATACTGAATACTCAAATACAACACACACTCATGCCTAATCACATTCCCCACTCACAATGCTCATGCAGGCATACCCATACACTACACTCAACCACACGTGTACTCATGGACACACAATCACATACCACACACACTCATATACAAATCACACACACATATCCTCACAGCGAACACACAAATACTTGCACACACTCAATATGTTCACCAAAAAATTATTTAAGCACCCAGCGTGGCCCTAAAATTGTAACAGTAAACTAAAGAGACAATATTTCTTGCCTTCATGGAGCTCACATCAGGAGTGAAGAAAAAGGGGATTTGAAGAAAATATGAGTTGTAGATTGAAAGAAAAGGAATGATGGGAGTGATGCTGCCCTTGGTGGCTGAGCTGGTTGTGGTGGCCGAGCTGGTTGTGGTGGCCGTGGACTCAAGATTAGACTCCTTCACCCATCACCTGCCCATCTCCTCCAAAACTAATGGTGGTTTTGAGGTTCTCCTCTGTTCCAACAATTAATCTAGAAAATGCACTTCATCTGGATCAACTTAAACGAATCTTAGTTTGTGCTTTAGAAATCCTGATGAATGTGATTTGACAAATATTGGATATTAAAGATCTCAATGACTGGTACCATGGATATAGTACAGATTTTTGCTTTAGCATCCATGGATGCACCAAGATGTCCAGACTAACGATAGCTGACAAGTGATAATCCAAAGCACTGTTTTAGGTCAACCCGTCCTCCTCACCAGCTTAATGAAGTTCAAGATATAAAGAGGAAGTATCCTATGAAATTGTATTTAAATTGTCTGAAGAAGCACTTTATACATCTGTGTATGTACACCCATATGTGTTTGACATGTGTTGTAGTCAGCAGGATTTGGCAAGGGAATACATTAAATATAGGACACATACTTTCTAAGATTATTTTATGATAATTACCCAAAAAGTCAAATGCAAAGGAGTGTGAGAGATTAACCACACACTAGAAGCCCAAAGGATCCAGCTGAGGCCCTAGATCCCAGCAGTTTCCCCCAAAAGTCCAGCTAAAGACTTAGAGTCCAAGGCAATGTCCTCCATGAGTCTAGCCAGTGGCCTAGAGCCCAGGGCAATGTCTCATGCTTGTCCGTATTGAGGATCTGCACCTGGAACCCCAAAGGCCAGTGCTGAAAGCCAGAAAATCTAGGCCAGTGAGATGAAGGATTTGTGCCACCAAGCTGAGGGATCCACACTGGAGCCAGGAAGTGATGCTTATTCTGAAGATCAGAGCTCCCCTGATGAAAACAGCACCCATTCCCAGTGACAACAAGGCCCCGAGCTCCTCCTCTGATGAGAACAGCCTAGTTTGCATCAGGAAAACCATCCGGAGCAAGCTTCTCCTAGAAAATCAACAGGCCAAGATCTTCCCCTCCAGTTCTTTTTATGCTATTGATAACAATCCTCAGGTGGATCCTCCATGCCCAGACCATGCTGAGTCAGTTCAGCTGGTCATTACAAGTTGACCATTAGTCAATCCACCACAGCATGGAAGTTGAAAAATACTTTGCTTATTTTTTTAAAAATGAGGACATTAAATACATGACCCATTTGCTTCAAAGACTAAATTTACTGAACATTGTTTCATCTAGCTTGTTGCTATGCACACACACACACACACACACACACAGATCCTAAAAGGGGCTGTTTGCCCTGTGACTATTAAAGAGATTATTTACAATAGGATTAAACATTAATTTTGTAAGTTTTGTCATCATTTCAAATTTATTTGAACATGAGCAGCAACAATTAAAAAAGATCCCAATAGAAAAAAAGATCAAGTCTAGGTATATAGATGCCCAAATTTTTGTTATCTGCAGGAAAAGAAAATGAGCTTACAGTTACAAGCTGCACTGATAAAATAGAAAGTGCAACAATGCTAGTAGTCGAGTCAGAAGTGTTAGGATTTTCCTTTATAGAGACTAAATTGGTAAGAATGACAGAGTTTCTCTGTATTGTTATCTTTTAGTGCTAAGAACTAAAGTAGCTTCTTATTGTGTTTTTCATGTCATGGTCTGCTCAGTACATTAAGTTGGTGGGCTCAATTTCTTTTCATTGTTCTTCTCAGACAGCTACAGTGTCTTGGGATATCCGAACATTATATTCAACAGTGCCTGAAGACTCAGAGCACAAAGCAGAAAATTTGCTGGTGAAAGAGGTAAATATGATGCTTCTGTTATTTTAGAAAACTATTGTTTTCCCCCAGGGAGTTCTTAAGGCAATTTTATGGTTAGTGTCATCTCCAGAGAATTCCCCATGTTCTAAGTAGTTGATAGCCTTCAACCTTCATCACCTGTAGGTGGTTTCCCATCTTCCTCTTAATTGCTTTTCATTATCAGGTGAAGTGCTCAAGCTTTAGATTTTTTTAACTTTATCTAAAATCGCTATGTTGAAAAATATTTAAATATTTTAATGTAGGTAATTTTGTTTTACTCATTTGAACTGTATCGTAAGAAATACTACTACATGAGAATTTTGGATAATGGAATTTCTATTTTAAGAGATCTTTATTTTAAGTACCAATTATGGAAAGAGTTAATGGTAAATCCTTGTGTACAACTTTAAGAACCTGATAATCTGTCGCTGTAGTGTATGTTTGCATTCAGTTGGAGTATGAGAAGCCTACAAAAAAGGCTTCGTCTTCTACCCTCAATCCAGGCTGTTTAAGACAGGGAATGGGTTTGCACATAGCAGATACTTTGCAGAATGAAGAAATGAAGCTTACCCTTCCTTCACAAAAAGTCCAGTTAGAAAATTTAGCCCAGCATAGGTAAAACTGAAAGTAGTAGTGTCTGAATGCAGTCTCTAATTCTAAGGAAGTGCGATGTCCCAGTCAGGATTTAATTGAAGCTGCATGCAGTAAGAATACCCATTCGCAGCTCTTATATATATTTGTATTAATATACTTTGCATTTTTAGTATATGTACCAATGCTCATATGATTAATCATACATATTTTATGTTGTACTATTCAGTCCAAATCTTCATTTGTCATAAATTCATCTGTTAATGTTTCCTCAATTCCATTATTTCATATTGGTTTCCCTAAATTTATATTGGATTACAACACCTTCTTTTCTTACTGTTAATTGCTGATGTTTCTTATAAGATATTGATTTTCTAACATTAACAACTAGCTTACTCAACTCTTGTCTTAGGAGTTACTTGATTATATGTAGTTATACCATCTGCAAACAATTTAAATATTTTCTTTTCTAATAAGTGTCCTATTTCTTTAATTTTGTCTTAATCTATTGCTAAAATTACTAAAAGAATGTTGAATAAAAAGCTAATATTGGACTTCTTGTCTTATTCTTGATTTTAAGAGAGACCTTTATTATCTGATACTTTACGGAATAAGGCATATTATGTTGGTTTCTGATATTTCTTAATCATGTTTCAAGAAGTGTCTTTCTTAGTCTTGTGAAATGCTTACAAACAGTGGCTGCCCGATTAGCCTACACATAGTCTCTTGATAAAATAAGTTTCCCGCTTTGTGTCAGCAGTGTAATACAATTAATGGCTGTTCTCTGGATTCCTTTTTTGCATTACAGGAATAAACTTTCTTGTTCAAATTGTACTATTACTAATATGCTATTGCATTCAAATTACTACTATTTCAAATTTGTGCATTAATATTCATTAATGAAATTTGGTTCTAGTTTTCTTTTTTATCCTTTTGTTTTGGAGAAATATTATTTATTGATAATGGAAATATACTGAAAGATATGCTATCACACAGTGTTCAAATTACATTTATATACTTTTAAGATGTAATTCATAGGTACCTTTTAAGTGGTACATATAAATATACAAACATTAAAAGGAAATGCTAGAGTATATAGATATAATAATAGGCATATGTATTACTGTTTTGATTTCCAATATCAATAGGTATGAGGTTGAAAAAAATTTTGGCACATATGTATTTTGTGATAATATACAGTCAATAGCAAGCATATAAATATTTAAATAACTTAATTTGGATGTGTATGGTACACTGTTAAGAGACAAAAAGCCAATTGTATAATGTGAAGTGTGATATCATTAAAGATATAAAATCCATGCATGTATACATAAGTATGTTTGTATAAGCCTAGAAAAATTGAAAAGATGCACACAACAAAACTTGATATTGACTACTCACAAGTTTGGGATTGTGAGAGGATGGGAAAGATTTATTTTGAATTTGTATAATTCTGTATTGTTACAGTATTGCAAACAAATCTTGTAATTGAAAACTATTTTAAAGCAAAGTTATTTAGAATATCTTTCTAAACACTACCAGAATTGGAAGCAACCAAGTCTATTGCCCAAACTTGTCTCCAAAATTTATAATTCCTTTTTTTGAGAGGAATACCGGGAATCGAACTCAGGACCTTGCGAGGCAGGTGCAGCACCACTGAGCTAAATCCCCAGCCCAAAATTCAGCATACTTCTTGAAATCATTAAGTGGCTCCCTAAGGGAATACTTCAGATTCTTTTTTATTATTATTTTGTTTTAGGTTGGTAATGAAAATGTTATATTAAATTTCCAAGTGCATTTTGCTTTTATGATTCTACCTCCTGGGGTTGTCTGACAGTCATAGAAATCAATGAAGTCCACCTGACATGATTCATTCTTAATCATTTTTTAACATAACTACTATGAATTTATAAATGCTTCCATAATTTTAGAGAGTTTTATCTCATGGTTCCTTTTTGGTTCATTAAGCTTATTGGTACATTTTTGGTATACAATATAGTTACATTCATCATTGGGAACCTGTATCTTTACATGATAGATCTTGGTTCTTATTTTTTCCCATTCCCCTGCCCTCCCTTCACCCCCTCCACCCTTCCCTATTTACAAAGACTTTGTTTCCATTTTTTTCTTTTCTCATTTTTTCCTTTCCCTTCTTTTCTTTCCCCTACCCCTCCCACTTCCTTCCCCTTTGCCCCTTTTCTTCCTATTTCAATTATCCATTTTGATCCTTATTTACACTTTTAGTTTCTCACACCAGAGAAACGATTCGGTATTTACACATGTGTCCTATTTATTCCACTTAAGAGTATGGCCTCAGTGTGCATCCATTTAGCTATACATGCCTCTAATTTCTCTTTCTTTATGGCTCAGTAGTACTCCATTTTATTCAACAACCCCCCAAACACACACATCTTTTTTATCCATTGTTCAGTTGATGGGCACTTGGGCTGTTTCCAAACTTTAGCTATTACAAACTGTGTCACTATAAACATGGGTCCACATATATCGCTGTGGTATAATTCTTTTAATTCTTTTATCTCATTTTATTGCTAAGTATGCCTTCTAATAGGACCAATCAGCCCAAACCCTAAATCCCAAAACCAATTCACAATCCCTACCACTGATCTTCGAATGAGACAAAGGTTCCAGGGAAAAATTTGCCTGAAAACCAGATCCATTCAACACAGGAGGTTCCAAAAGACTATTGTAGAGTCCTCAGTGGTCTTAAATTTAGTGCATATCCAGAGCTTCTGTGCCACCACTTCACATGCCGACACAGATCCCACAGTTCTGTGATAACATTGCCTTCAGGTGAGAGCAGGGTACTGCAACCTTTGCCTTTCTCCTGGGGAGAAATCTTTTCCCTTTCAACTACTCGCAGGCTCCTTTTCTCACTTTCACCCTCAACCTCTCTCTTCAGCAGTTCTAAGAACTGTTACAAAGAGAAACCAACTACAGTGACTTTTACTCCAGATCCAAGTAGCTCCCAAACTACTACTTTTACATAGCAGAGCTCAAAAAAGAGCATTTGTCTCTCCTTGCCAACACAAATGAATCTCAAGATTTTTGCACCTGTGTGCATCTGAGGTTTAGAATAGAGAGAAAGGAAAAGAAAGAAAGAGAGAGAAATTGAGAGAGAGAAAGGAGAAAGGAAGGAAGGAAGGAAGGAGGAAAAAGAGAAGGAAACTTTGGCATAACCTTTCATTTATTGCTAATTTTTCTGTATAAGTGTAAGTCCTGCAAAAATTCCCAAGACTGTGCTTGGTCTTAAGGATGGAGATAAAGTGGAAATGTGTCTATAGGATGGGAAGAAGATAAAGTCTGATTCCAAATACCCCTGAATGACACTTGAAAAAAAAAGGCCTGCAGAAAGTAGATTAAAAAGAAAGAGGACACCAGGCAACGGTTTAAGATAGAGAAAGGACCCCAGAGAATTCTATTGACCAGAACTCTTGATCCCAATTGTCAATAGCAGCTAACTTTTATTGAATACTTACTTTGTGCCAGATATGCTTCTGAGCCATTTACTTGTTCTAATTACATATAGATGCTGCATCATTAAGTTCACGACCTTTAAATAATGAGGAAACCATGTCATAGGAAGATTAAGAAACTTGCTCGGCTGGTATGTACAGCCAGGAATAGACAGGCCCCGTGTCTGGACACCTGCCATCTAGCCCAAGCCCCTAGGCCCTGGACCACAGTGCTAACTGCCATGTGGTGCTTTGCTCTCCTGACCCTCTGCAAGGAATATTTTTCCCAGCTTCACCCTAAAAACTACATAGTAGTTTTTGCACAGGTAGTGCTGATATAAGGCCATAGCCCAGGCAACATTGGCTTTATTTTTTTTTTTAGTTCTTTTATTGGTACATTTTAGGTATACAATTCATTTACATTTATCACTGGGTGTTTGTACCTGTGCATGATATATCTTGGTTCTTATTTTTTTCCCCATTACCTGTGCGCCCTTCACCCCCTCCATCCTTCCCTATTTACATAGATTTCATTTCCATTTTTTTTCTTTTCTCATAGTTTTTCCTTTCCCTCTTTTCCTTTCCCCTTCCCCTCCCTTCACTCCTTTGTATTTGGACCTTTTTTCCTATTTCAAATTATCAATTATTCATTTTAATCATTTTAACCCTTGTTTACACTCTCAGTTTCTCACACCAGAGAAACTATTCGGTATTTACACATGTGTGTCCTATTTATTACACTTAAGAGTATGGCCTCGATATGCATCCATTTAGCTATAAATGACTCTAATTTTTCATTCTTTATGGCTGAGTAGTACTCCATTTTATTAAAAAAAAACACATTTTCTTTATCCAGTTTCCAGTTGATGGTCACTTGGGCTGCTTCCAAGTTTTAGCTATTACAAACTGTGCTGCTATGAACATGGGTGCACATATATCACTGTGGTATGATTCTTTTAATTCTTTGGGGAAGATACCCAGCAGGGGAATAGCTGGGTCAAATGCGACTTCTAGTCCTAGTTCTTTGAGGTATCTCCATACTGACTTCCACAGTAGTTGCACCAGTCTACACTCCCACCAGCAGTGGAGGAGGCTTCCTCCTTCCCCACAACCCTGCCAGCATTTGTTATTGGTTGATTTCTTGATAGCAGCCATTCTTTGTGGGGTGAGGTGGAATCTCAGTGTTGTTTTCATCTGCATCTCTAGAATGACCTATGATGTTGAACATTTTTTCATATATTTGTTTGCTGCTTTTACTTCTTTGTCTTAGAAATGTCTGTTCATTTCAGATGCCCATTTTTGAATTGAGTCTTTGAATTTGGGGGATCTGATTTTTTTCAATTCTTTATGTATTCTAGATAGCAGTCCTTTGTCTAAGGTACAGCCGCTAAAATTTTTTTCCCATATTGTAGGTTGTCTGTTAGCTCTGTTGGTGGTTTCTTTTGCAGTGCAGAAGCTTTTTAATAAGACGAGATCCCAGTTGTTGATTCTTTCTGCTAGTTCCTGTGCTGCTGAAGTTTGTTCATGAAGTCTTTTCCTTTGCCTCATTGGCTGTATTTTTGAAACCAGATTAAACCAGCATCAAAATGAATTCATAGATATGTGCAAGATTTTTGTAGAAATATGATTACCTTACCTTGGCTGATGTAATAAAAACCCTTTCTTGGGTCCAGCCTGTGCTAAATTGTTTAGTGGCTCCCTGCAGAGTGACATGGTTGCTAGGCAGTAAATTGGTGAGAATTTAGTTTAAACACGTCCAGTTCCATAAAATTTTGAGTTCTCTCTCACATCACTCTACATTCACAATTCTGAGCCTCTTGTGCAAGGCAGGAGACTTTTTTTTTTTTTATCTTGAATGTCTTCGTATTTTTATGGTATTTAGATAAAATGAGCCGTATCTCCCTTTTCTATTTTATCTGCTATTAATTCTCCTCCCTATCTATTAAATGGGAAGTTGCTCCCCACAAAAAAGCATAGGTTTATTTCACATCCACCAAAATGCTTCAGTTATGCTAATATCAACTCATTGCTGAGCCATAGTGTACATACAGAAATATTTACGAGCACTCTGTGATACAGGTATTAAAGCCCAGGCGTTTTACAACCTAGAAAATGGGCTTAATATGATTAAGTAACTTGCCCAAGTTCACAAAGCACCAGAAATAAGGTCCTGCTCTCTGACCCCATACTCCATATCATTACCTACTTTTTTTGTGTGATCCTTTGATAAATTTCCTTAAGCCATATGCTTAATAGCCTGACATGGTGAGGATCTTTCTACTGATCACAAGGGAGTATGTCCTTTATTTTGACAAACTATAAACCTTTTTATCTCAGTTTCTTCATTCTTATGGAACACTATTAATAATTCTATTGCCATGATTCTAAAGATAAAAATAGCAATACAGTAGTACGAAAACACTTGGAAAAGAACAACTTGAAAGTATTTATCTGATCTTCATGATGGCTTAACATCAACATCTATAGCCATTTAAAAAATACTATCAAACACTTCTGGGAAAAACAAGCCTACTCCCACTGGGGGAAGAGGGCAATTAAAGGGATCTATAAATAGGATGCAGATTTCTTAAGCAAAACTTCTATAGTAAAAGTTCCATTTTAATACACACAAAGGAGTAACATAAAGCTAAGCCTCAGCCTACTAATTAAAACTGAAATCTTGGTTTACTGTGTCTTTATCAAAAAAAAAGATAAGGGAGCAAAAAATTGAGAGATATAGTGGCTCAGGAGGAAACAAGACCTAGGGACCATTTCAGCTGAATAGCTGAGAAACGCCAATAAAGTGCCAATGTGCTAAGTTTCTCTGACAACAAAGCCCTTCCAATTGATGGGAATCAGCCCTGCCACAACAGTAGAACAACCCTGAAGTGAGGAGAAAATAAGAAATTCAAGAGCTAAAGTCTCTCTTTAATCGTGACACAAAATACTTGGGAAGTAAAGGTGTGGAAACAACATTTTGAAATAAAGGCAAAGCATCTATGTCTACAAATGTAAATGCACACAGGCATACACAGGGATTATGTTCCGTCATTATCCAGACAGTGCTAGGTTACTGTGGCAAGGAAAGATTCAAAGTTTAAAAAGAAGTTCCAAACTAGAAATAATGAGTTTCCAAGAATAAATAAATAAATAAATAAATACAAACAGAACCTAAACTAAATAGAAAGCACAAATCAGATTTAAAAAGAGTAAATGTAGTTGAAAACTTTAAGCTTCCACAGAACATTCACACTAAAAACTGGAAGACCTCATGATTTGAATCAGGGCACAAGCCAGTTTCACATAGGCAGAATGTCCTTCAGATATGTAGGGTATCCAAAGGTGTCTTCCCCCACCCCACCCCCCTCGTCCTTAATTAACAAACGTCCATTAGGGCTATTTGAAAAGGGAAACATTTCCCAAATTTATTTGACTATGGAGATATAATGTCCATTTTCCCCCAAATATCTTGAGAAATACCTTTAGAAATGCTGATATAAATCTGATTGGAAAAGATTATTAAGAACTAGGGGCATAATACAGTGGAATCTTGACTTATGAACTCCATTCATTCTGGAAGGCTTGTTGTAACTCAAGTTGGTCAATTGAGGGCTCAGGATCCTTTCACAGCCTTCAAAGTCTCTCTCCTGTACACAGGCAGATCTCAGTGTCCTTAGACAGACACCGGCCCAGGATTTCTCAGTTAACTCCACACAGGAAAGGATGCTGTCATGTTCCTTCCAGGACTCTTCAAGGATTAAATCTGTATCTGAGACCATCTGGAAGCACAAGCAGCTGACATTCAGGTCATAACTCAAGACTTTGTTCATAAGTTAAAACTAAAAGTCTGGTTGTAACCCAAGTTGTTTGTATGTCAGGCCGGTTGTGACTAGAAGGTCCACTATAGTTCAAATAAAATAAAATCAACAATTAACTCTATCTTAATATGCATTTCTTTGGGATAGTTCTAATGCAGAAAAATGGGACATTAAAGCTTCCAAAAAATCAAATAGATTGACCATTTCTTTTCATGGACAAACCTCCACTCTTGATTCTTTTTGTTAGTATCAAAAATGTCCACCTTTGTCCAAGGATTTCTCACAGTATTAGAACACAAAAATCCCAGAAAAATCCCAGGGATGGTTGTTCTGTGGACTTATCCTCATACAGCTTATTATAAGAACAAATAAGGTTTATTTTAAAGTGTGAAACACATAATAGTGATCATAACATTCAGAGTAACGCTTTAAAAATTTCTCCTCTAGGGCCGAGGATTTAGCTCAGTGGTTTCACCACCTGCCTTGCAAGCTCAAGGACCCGAGTTCGATCCCCGGTACCAAAAACAGAAAAAAATTTCTCTTCTTAATCTTCTACTTAACTATCATGGTTTTTTTTTTTTCTGTTACCCTAAGGATAAATATGGATTCAATAACATAAACAAGTTGCTCTCAGCGCTGGGGATTTAGCTCAGTGGTTTCACCGCCTGCCTCACAAGCACAAGGACCCAAGTTCGATCCCCGGTACCAAAAAAAACCCCAAAAAAACCAAGTTGCTCTCTTAGGTCTTTGTTATAGTTTAGATGTCAAATGTCCTCCAAAAGACTCACATGTTCAGAGGCGGAACTCTTAGAAGCTGATTGGCTTGGGGCCATAATACTCATCAGGGCATTAATCTGCTGATGTATCTATAGCTGAATATGCTGTTAGGAGGTAGGACCTGGTGGGAAGACATGGTTCATTGAGGGCATGATCTGGAAGTGTATCTCCCTCCCCGGGTTCTCTCTTCACTCTCTGTGTCCTGGTATGATGAAATGAGCAGCGTTGCTCCACTGGACCTTTCCACCATGCCCTTCAAGCCTTGGTGCCAGCCAGATAGACTAAATCTTTTAAAAACCGTGAGCCAAAATAAACCTCTCCTCCTTCAAGTCGTGGGTGTTGGAAATTGTGTCTGAAATGATGAAGTGACTAAGACAGTGACTGAGCATCTGCTAACTGCTAATTCAGGTCATGGAGTTAATTACCTTTTTCACAAAGGGTTAAGTTCTCTACCTACAAAGTTCTCCTCCCACTGATTATTATTACTGTGGATAGCATTCAATGTGCAATAAAGGGCAAGAACCGTTGGATGAAAGATTGGACTGGGCTTGTTAGTCACCATTTATCACTCACTAAGCAGGTGCTACTGAGTGAATAAGAACAGCCCTTGCCCTTGAAGAGCATACTATCAAGCAAAAAGCAACAGACCTGTGATCAAATGTTTGCACTACAATCTGACAGGTGTGCCATGGAGTATTCCTAAGCTAAAAAACAAAGTTAGGTTCATCTATCAAAGACCCAACCATTTCAGGCAACTGAAATGAATAGACACTTCTAAGAAGTACAAATGACCAATAAATACATGAAAAACTGTTCAAAATTTCTGGCCATAGAGAAATGCAAATTAAAACAGTACTGAGATTCAATCTTACTCCAAAAGAATGGCTATCATCAAAAAATCACATAATAACAAATGTTGGTGAAGCTGCAGGGGATAAAGGAGACGTGGCTACATTATTGATGGGAATGTAAACTAATATAACTACTATGGCAAGTATGGAGATTCCTTAAAAAACTAAAACTAGAGATTCTATTTGATCCAGCTCTCATCCTTCTACATATCTTCCTGAAAGAGTTAACATCATATTACAATGATACATGAATATCTATGTTTATAGCAGCACAACCCATAATATCTAAATCTTGGGAACAGCCTATATGTCCATCAACAGATAAATGGATAAAGGAAATGTGGTATTTATACAAAATTGAGTACTACTTTGCTATTAAGAAGGATATAGCTGAGTCATTTGTAGGAAAATGGATGTATCTTGAGATAATAATGTTAAGTAAAATAAATCAGACACACAAGCTTAAATATCACATGGTGTCTTTCATATGAGAAACCCAAAGTATAAATAAATTAAAGAGCAGAATAAAGATAGATAATAGGAAACAGGAACATAGATCTTTTGCAAATAGGAATAGAACCAAGAGATGGAGCAGAGAGGGGAACAGGACATAAAAAAAATTAAGATGCATTACGTACATGTACCATCTCCCCACAAGGAATGTAGTCATTATGTACTACAGAGATGTACTAATAAAAATATTTTTTTTTGGTACTGGGGATCGAACTCGGGTCCTTGCACTTGTGCAGCAGGCAGCAAAACCACTGAGCTAAATCCCCAGCCCTAAAAATAAAAATTTTAAAAATACCTAAAAGTAGACCAAGTATGGATTGTTTGGCTTGGGGATAAGCAAACTTGAAGAAAAGTTGAATGGGTAGAAAACTATTAATAACCCAGGTGAGTGATGCTAAAGACCTATACTAACAAATGGCAGTGTGATTGTGGTGACAATCAAAAGCTGTTAAGGAGACAGAAGTGACAGAATTTGGAGACTGAAAAGAAAAGAGAGGAACATGCTGAAAAGGATTCCCACATTTATGGTTTAGGCTATTAGCTATATAGCTGTGTCATTAATTTAAATAAGGTGGCCCCTGGAACAGGTCTGGGTGAAGCAAGTAAGCAGCTCACCTGGTGTGTGTGTGTGTGTATGTGTGTGTGTGTGAGAGAGAGAGAGAGAGAGAAACAGAGAGAGAGAGAGAGAGAGAGAGAAAGAAACAGAGAGAGAGAGAGAGAGATCCCAGAAGGAATGCATAAATGCATAAATGCACGCGACAGGAACAGACAAGGAAGTAGGGGGCAGTTGGTCTGAATTTGAACATTGATTTGCATGACAGCTAGGATGGAGCTGAGAGGGTGGGTCCCTGAGCTGTATTTCCACTAGAAGGCTGGTCAGGAGGACCCCACAAAGCCATAGAGAGGTAGAAGCGAACAAGAGAAATTGGTGTCTAAGAATTGAAGAAAAAATGGCACTGATGAGACAGTGTATCAGTGTTGTAAGACACAAAGAGGGATGGAGATTGGTGGCCTCAGCAGAGAGGCTTCAGAAGACGTGGACACAGCCTGATTATAGTGGGCTAAACTCTGAAGGGATGTGGGTTACAGTATCTTACCAAAGTGTAAGTGTGGTAGCGTCACTCTGTCTACGGGGTGCTTCCAACATAAACTCAATACGAATATTGGAACTCTTCAGGCAGAATAGCCTATGCACAAAAACACTGAAATTTTTTCAGCAAGGCATTCAGCTATCTCTGAATGATGCACCAAAGCATTCCTAATTTTGTTGAAAAGCAAAAAAATGTTAAACAGAAATAAAATAACATGATCAAATGAGTGTTAATATTGAAAATGAATTCTCTTTTCTTCCTCTACCACTATTTCGGACTCAGCCAAAAGACATTTAGCTAATTCAAGAGAAAAGTATGAATATTTAACAGAGAAACCAAATCATGTACACTTCATGGAAGTAAAGGAGATATGAACAACTTGAGTCCTAGACATAGTGAAAAAATTATAGAGGGAGGGGCTGGCCATAACTTAAATTTTATGCTGCTTATTTTTGTGAACTGCAAGAAACGTATCTAATCAGAATGAAATTTAGCTTGTTTCAAGGGAGTACAGGGAAATTCTTTTCTTATTTTCATACTTAAGATAATTTTATATACTTTATGTTTAATTTTGGGCTGCCACCCAAGATGCTTTTGTTTAGTGTATTTTATGCAAAGTTTTGAATCACACATGTAGAGTAATGCACGCTCCAATCCATCCAGAAATAAGAAGCTCTTTCAATATATGATGTGGATGCAAGTATAAATAAATTATGTAAAAATTAATGTTGCTTCCTGATTCTGAAATGTTGGACGGTAAATGAATTTTGGTACCGGGGATCGAACTTGGGTCCTTGCACCTGTGCAGCAGGCGGCGAAACCACTGAGCTAAATCCCTGGCGGTAAATGAATTTTGAAACACATTTCTGAGGATGAGATCAGAATGCAGCAGGCCTGCCGCTTCTCACTGTGGAGCTCTCTTCTGTGATGTGACATCAGCTATAATTCCTGAAGCATGTTGACAAAATACAGCTATAAAAATGTTCCAAATTTGAGAAAGAAGTCCCATCCTTTCTTAATATAAATAGTATCGATAAAAAGACTTTTTGTGAGTTTTTGTTTGTTTTTAAATGAGGCTCTTAATTCACTGATGAAGGTCTTGTGGAACATTATGTCATTTTCATTTTGTTTTTACTTTTTAAGAGATAAATTTATAAGTAAAGCCATGTTTATCTTATGACCTCAAAAACTTAATGGAAAAATTGAGACATCAATATATGCTGTCTTGCCATATTTAGCCTAGTTCTATTTATCCTGAGTGTTGTAGTCTTATCATGGCCAGAACAAAATGATTAGTCCATATTTTTTTACACTAAATGTTACCACTAAAGGCAATAAATGTACAAAAGATGATTAAGATAAATTCAAATGCATTTAGTTGTAATGGCATTAGGATAAAATGTTCCTGAAAAAAAACTGGGGAAAACATTGAAAACAAAATGGTTATGTTTCACATTCACAACTCTAAAGAAATTTGTTTTCTACTCATTAAAAATCCCAACAATAATAGTCTTGTTTCATAATATGAAAAGATTTTCCAACTCTAAATTGGCTTCTCCTCCTCCACAATAAAAATCATCCTAAAATGTTTGGCAGTGGATAAACACACAGGTATATTAGCCAGAAACTTTGGAGCATAAGAATAAAAATGAATCCATTTTGACTGCACTGAATCATAACCCAGGTTGTATGTCTTACATGAGAAGACTGATTAAATCATAATATCACCAAGGTGTTTTAGTTCCATTCCTTATTCATGTCCCAACTGATGAAATCCAGCTGGGAAATGGAGCATATAGTCCCAGATCAGGCACAAGTGCCCTAAATGAAAGTCTAATCTTACCATTTGTTCATTTGCCTTGAAAGAACATACAGTATTTTGAAAAGAGAAACCACATATTTTGGTTCACTTTCAATTCACAATCAATAAAGAGTGTGGATGACACTTTAGGCTACTCTGAAATTCAAAGTGTTTAAAAATGCTTTACACTTATGTTTGACACTTGATATATAGCATCCTGCTTTACATTGCATATACATACTTCTGTGCATATAAGAATACCTAATATCAAATGAGCATTTATTTATTTACTTACTTATTGTTGTAGTCAAGGATTTTCAAGGAAAATAGATTTAATACAGGACACATAATTTATAGGATTATTTTATAAGTCACCCAAAAAGTCAAATGCAGAGGAGTGCAAGAGATTAGCCGCACACTAGAGACCCAAAGAATCCAGCCAAGGGCCTGGAACCCACCGCAATGTCCCACACAAGTCCAGCTGAAGGCCTAGAGTCCGAGGCAATGTCCTCTATGAATCCAGGCAGAGTCCTAGAGCCCACAGCAATGACTCATGCTTGTCCGTATGGAGGATCTGCACCAGGAAAGCCCAAAGACCAGTGGTGGAAGCCAGAAAACCTGACCTGGTGGGATAAAGGATTTGTGCCACCAAGCTGAGGGATCTATTCTGGAGCCAGGAAGTGATGCTCATGGTGAAGATCAGAGCTCCCCTGAGGAGAAAAGTAGCCATACCAAGAGACAGCGAGGCCCCAAGCTCCTCTGATAACAGCCGAATTCACATCAGGAAAACCATCCACAGCAAGCTTCTCCTAGAAAATCAGCAGCCAAAGATCTTTCCCTCCAGTTCTCATTTTTTGCCATTGGCAAAAATCCTCAGGTGGATCTTCCATGCCCAGACCATGCTAATTCAGTTCAGCCAGGCTTTCCAAGTTGACCATTAGTTAATCCACGTCACTCATTATGCTTTATTTTTTGCAGTGAGGCTTGCCGTGTCAGCCAGGTTAGCCTTGAACTCACAGTCCTCCTGGCTCAGACTCCCAAGTAGCTTGGACTACAGGTGCACACCAACACAACTGGTGAATATATCCAGAAATGAGAAATCAAAAGCCATTACATAAAATTGTGCTGTGATATCTGAAACTGAACCGTATGTACATGTATATTGCTAATGCCATCCCAAGTCATTATTTTGACTTTTCTGTCAAGAGTATAGCGTAAGTTTTAAAATGGTCCAAATTGCTCATATACTGCAGAAATTAATTACTGCATTTTAAAGTGACACATACTGTGATTCAATGGAAGAAAAAATGTTTTCAGTGCCTTTCCTCTTCTTCTCTGCAGTATCCGTGTATTGGGTGACCACGTGTCCTGGTTTGCAGAAGCTATCTCATGTTCTAGCTGCTGTCCTCACTAACAGTGTCTCCGTGCCCTCTGAGATGTCTCCTTGCAGACAGAAAATTATCCAGTCATCCTTTCAATGCATTATTTTTCTAAATTCACTTAAGTTCATCAGGCATTCTTATAAACATTTGCCGAATAACCATAACTACTCCTAAACTTTATAAATAATGACATGAGGATGAAAATTATCAACCATTCTTTTACAAATACAAAATGAATCCCATTGGCTATAGAAGGACAAAATGAACACCTTTTGTGGTTGCATTAATCTTACTGACAAGAAACTAGTTGTATAATTAAATAAACCTCTAT
Source organism: Heterocephalus glaber (assembly GCF_053883595.1). Lineage (NCBI taxonomy): Eukaryota > Metazoa > Chordata > Mammalia > Rodentia > Bathyergidae > Heterocephalus > Heterocephalus glaber. Next base: position 516,215 of record NW_028258153.1, read on the forward strand.
AGCCAGAAAGAAAAATAATATTGCATCTAAAAAACCATCTGTTACCTGTTTATTACTCTGCAGCCAGAATCTAATAATCAGCTCCTTTAAGAGATGGACAAATTGTATTGCCAAATCCAAATTGCTGTTTCAGGTATATAACATGATTTCAATTGATTCTAATGATTCTCTGAAGAGAAGAAGAAAAAAGAAAAATGAAATATTTTCCTTATAGTACTGTAGCTTGTCTTTTACAATTGCCCACTCTTTTCTAAAGTATTTAGATTTTTTTGGACTGCCAAATTATGCTTAGTTGTTTCTAAAAGAAAAGAGATATAGAAGATTATTCTCTCAACAAATATATAAAATGTTCACCATAAATAAAACCTCATGCTAGAATGGATAGGTTCCTTTGAAAAGCTGTGTCTGTGTGAATTATTAGGTCCAAGAAGCTGGGGCTCAAAGCCTCTAGGTTCCCAGTCAGTGTTATAAGGACCAAGGCAAATTCTTATTCGTCTAGAATGATGGATTCTATTTGGTTAAAGAACAGCAACATTTCTTTACCTCCTTCGGAATCACCAGTATATCTTACAGTATAGAGTCCTGTCCCCTCAAGCCCAGAGATTTTGATTCAGTGGATCTCAGATGAAACCTGAAAACCTGACTTCTAATGACTAATGCTAGAGAATTCATAAACACTAAAATATTGTCCACAGTTTAGGAAACCGTATCCTAAAGGTGCAAAGCCTTTGACCTCACTGACTGTAGCCAGCTTTCTTATCTAAACACAAATAGGCAGAGACGGCAAGCATAAATGCTCAGCTAGCAAACCCAATAAAGAAGAAAAATCTGCATCAGAGCATTGCTGTTTGGAAAAATTAACTAGCTCAGCAAGCTGCTGTTCACTATTTAGTTTTCATCTTTGAAGTCCTTTGTGGCAGCCTCCATCTATAATTGCTATTTTGAAGCAGGTACTGAAGGTTAGGAAGTGAGTAAGGGACAACTGGAGCTACTGCATTATTATAACAAGTACGGCCTGCGACTTTGGATTTGCAACAGATCATTTCAGCTTAGTTCTTAGACAAAGAGAAGCTGTAGTCATAATTATAATACTTTTTAATGATCTTCTTAGAATGACTGTGTGGGCTGCAACAAAGAATAGAGAATAATTTTCTATGCATAACATTTCCAAAATGCCATAACTATGTAGGAAAAATGGTTGTGTTTGTTAAATGCACTGGCTTCCTCATAGTCAGAGAAAACCCAGATTTATAAGGATTCTTAAGAATCATATAGTCCCAGCCTGATTGTCACCACCAGATACATGAAATCTAGCAGATATATTCAGAAATCATTTAAATAATATACAAGTCTTTTATAATGAGATCTCATTTCTCTCTCCAAAATTATTTTATAAATCAAGGGAAACAAATTGTTATTAGGACTTGTTGTGAATGTGAATTATAGACTGAGTCAAACCTGCTGAGAAAACTGGTGTTTTTAAAGAAAGTATTTACTTAGTACTTGCCCTGTGGTTAAGTGCTTTACAGAAATTGTCTCATTTGATCCTGGTGAAGTTGGTATTATTCAAACAGATAAAGAAATTTAAAGGTACTGATGTCATAGCTAATTAATGACAGTAGTTTATTATCAGTATAAGAAAGGGCCATATTCATTTTTGATCAGGGAATTTGAAGATTAACATATCTCGAAGTCAGTTAAACCTGTAGCTCATTGTGAATAATGGGCACAAGAGTATATATTGATCGTGATTAGACAGAGGTACTATCCACAGCAAGAAAGGGTAATGAGAGAATCCTAAATCAAAGCACTAAAGTCCTACAAAAACCTCCAGACCAGGAGGTTTCACAGATAGGAATTATGTGGCAGAACTTTCCTACTCACTCCAGTATTCTGAATGCTCAATAGTTGCATCTGAGATGCAAATGAATGAAATGATTTACCCAAGATCACATGAGGAGCCAGTGCATTCAAGGATGTTCCCTCCAGTGCATTCTACTTGAAAAATAATGTACAGTTGTTTGGTGATTTTTATAAAAGAATATTTAAACTACTGTGAGTATTCTACCCTAAGAAAATTATGAAAACAGGGTAGTATTTGAGGAAGCCATATGCATACAGATATACTCAGGCATTTTTTTTCCTCCAAAGGTACAAAATTTGAAGTAGTCCTCAGAATGAGTCACTGTCCTGCCCTTTGTCTTTGTCCAGGTGGCATCTCTTTTGTGACTCACCCTAATGATTCTTATTTCATCTCCCTTGCCCCAAAGGGCCCCTGTCCTCCTGCTTTATTTTTTTTCTATGACACAACTTTTTCCACCATATGACATGATTTATTTTCTTTTGGATTTATTGACTTCAGCATGATATAAATTCAAGAAGGCATGATTTTTTTTCCTTTGTTCATTGCCATATTCCCATAACCTAGAACAACTGAGTACATAGTAAGGGTTCAAGAATATCTGTTAAATAAAATAATCAATAAATGATCTTCAATACTAGATGACCAGGTTAATGAATTTGGGTATAATATTTTATTCTACATATTGAAAGTAAAATTTATAAAAGCAAATGTAAAACTCTCTAGAATATGCTAAATGAATTTATAAAGCAATATTCATAGGCAAATGTATACTTAGAGGGGAACTACATGAAGCTATGTACCAGGAACATGACTAAAAAGGAAATGCAAAGGCCGTGGGTTTTATGCTTTGATTTTCCATTTTAAAGTACATTTTCTTTCATTTGAAAATGACTACAAGGTGGAGAAAGGAAAGTAGGGGAGGAGGGTGAGAGGGAACTATAATAATAGGAATTCTGGCTGCATAGTTTGGGATGCTATAGGCTTCTATGCTCCCCATCTGAATCCTTGACATCTTTGTCAAAACAGGATAAAACATTTTAGCCAAGTAGCCTAATAAGGCTCCATTTTCCTCCTATCTCCAGAAACCTGTATTTTGCAGAATTGGCTCAGGAACCGGCAAATTAATTTTAATTTTAGCTATCTGTACTGTTTTATTCACAATCCCCATGCACTCTTGTCTATGTTGGTCCCCTGAATTGAATTTTACTATTCTCTGCATTCATCTGTTTCATGACTGCTGTCGTCGTTGTGGTTGTTGTTGCTTTTGTTTTTCAGGGGAAGAGGAGTTCTTTGGTGTTCTTTGACATTTTCATTTATTTCTTTTGTAAAACTGATGCATGGAAATATAAACATTGTACACATCTATGGGGTAACCGGATGCTTCAACACACGTGTACATCGTACAGTGTTTAAGTCAGGGTAAACCCATCTACCTCCTCCAATATTTACCATCAATGGTGACAATATTCAAACTCCTTTCCCCATTATTTTGAAATACATAGTGCAGACTTGGGTGCAGTCATGCACCAGAACAGCTCCCACCCACCAGGCTCTTCCCACCCTTCCACCTCCCCTGCTCCCCTCAGCCTCTGGAACCATCATTCTGCTTTGAATTCAGGAGCTCAACTTGTTTTCAAGCCTCCATTTGTCCCACACTCACTTGTTTTGTCCTTGGTCCCAGTTTGTGCGTGGGCACTCCCTGAACAGATAAAGCCTCAGTGCTGAGTGAATCCCAGGCCAGGGAAGCACAGAACAGCCAAGACTCCTAACTGCCGTTCTCTCTCCCTGCCTTCTCCATGCATCTGGAGCTGCAGGCCCAGGACCTCGTGTTCTCCTTCCACCTGCCTAGGACGCCTCATTGCCCACTCCTTCCCTCCCCCTGTAAAGGTGGTGTGTATGCTTCCTAGGCTGCAGCAGCTCAGTACCTTGCCTGTCCTCTTCTCAGTTCCAGTAGCAGCCACAGGCCTTTGTTTTTCACAGTGCAGTAAGTTTAGTGCTCTCCATATTTCCCTCTTGTGCAGGAGCATATGGTCCTCTGATAATACACATTTATAGGATTGTACGCCTTATTATTTCCCCGGAATCATATAATTTTACAATTGAAAGCCATCTTGGAAGGAAGCTCCCTGCCTCCATCCCAGGCTCCTAGGGCAGTGAAGCTCAGCTGGTCCCAGCACCTGGAAGGAAGCTCCCCTGCTGCCATCCCAAGCTCCTAGGGCACAGAAGGTGAGCCACATGGGCGCCAGAAGCACCCCCCCCACCCCTGAAATGAGAAGACACATAAACAAGTCTCAAAAACAGACTTCCAGATCACCTACAGCAACCCCAAAGGGAAATGAGATGGAACAATCTGATACTCAAACACCTGGACTCTCTGAACTGGCAACAAAAGAGGATCTGGGAAAAATGAAATCAGAAATAATTACTCAGATAACAGCAAAGATTTTGCTCATGGTGGAAGACATGATTAATAAATCTAGAGAGGACACAGATAAAAAAAAATAGAGGATCTGAGGAACATGATGGAATCCCAACATAGGAAACAAATGGAATCCATAAAACAGATACAAACAGATTTCCAAGAGATTAAAAACTCCATCGAAAGTCTGCGCAGCAGAATGAACCAATGTGAGGATAGAATTTCACATATAGAAGATAAGATTGCAATTAGTGAGGAGGAAAAGAAAAATGCCTTTAAAATTGTAAGGGAACATGAGAAATCAATCCAGCAGCTGCTAGACGATGCAAAGAAGAATAACATTAAGACTGATTGGAGTCAATGAAGAAAGAGGAGAGAGTGCAGATGACATTAAAAAATCTCTTCACAGAAGTGATGGCAGAAAACTTCCCAAGGAGGGGAAAAGAACTTGACATACAGATAAGTGAGGCATATAGGACTCCAGCTAGCCTTAATCAAAAAAAATCTACACATAGGCATATAATAGTTAGGATTCCAGAAATCCAACAGAAGAATAAAATTCTACAAGCAGTGAGAGAAAAGAAACAAATCACATACAAAGGAAAGCCCATCAGAATCACAGCAGACTTCTCAATGCAAACCCTCAAGGCAAGAAGAGCTTGGAGTGATGTATTTCAAGCCCTAAAGGAAAACAGCCTCCAACCCAGATTGATGTGCCCTGCAAAACTATCTTTCAAAATGGATGGAGAAATAAGATACTTTCATGATAAAGAGCACCTCAGGAACTTCATGAATACCAAACTGGCACTCCAAAAAATTTTAGACAATATCCTAGGAAAAGACAATGAGGATCACAACCCCAGGAAACCCAGTAGAATGAATCCATTGGGCATGACAAATTAAACGCAAAAGGGGAGAATCCAACAAAAAGAAAAAGTCATGACAAGGCTTTTAAAACTTTTGACTTCATCTTCCTAATGAGTGTATAATTGAATCTTATTATTGTACTGATTAGTATTTTTCTGATTCTAGAATTGCACACCATTCCTTGTGCTGTATTGGCTATTTATCATCTTATGTCTACATTTTAATTGGATTGTCTATTAATGAGCTCTAAGAATTCTTTATATATTCTGCTCATAGGTTATATGCATTGTAAATATGGTCTGTTTAAGGACTACTTTTCATTTTAATGATGTCATTTAAAGTTCTAAATTTTGATGGAATCTCATCATTTTTTTTTCTTTTATACATCATGTTTTTTGTATCCTAGGTAGTTCTTGCCTACCCTGAATTCATAAATATTTTCCCTTATAATTTCTTCTTAAAGTTTTATACTTTTAGGCTTTCTTATTTAGGTTCATAGATCCCTTCAAGTCATTTTCATGTGTGGAAAAAAAGGGTTGAGGTTAATTTTTTATATATGGATACCAGGTGTTCTAGTGCCATTTGCTGAAGACACTATCTCTTCCTCGGCTCTTGAATTGAGTTTATATTCTATAAAATGCTAATGTTAAATAATCTTTCAAAACTCAGAGGACCATATATGTGTGGTTCTATTTCTAGATTCTCTGTTTTATTCAAATGATCTATATGTCTTTCCTTACACCAACACTGCCTTGATTACTGTAGCTTTAGAAGAAGTCTTAAAATTCGATGCTAAACGTCTTCCAACACTGTTTTTGTTTTTGTTTTTGGCTTTTCTGGGTCCTTTGTACTCCTACATAACTTTAAAATTTCAATATCCAGTTCTTCATTTATAGCAAGTATACACAGACCTGAATTTTTATATATACCTTGTGTTTTCTATTCCTGCTAAATTCAAGTACAAGTTCTAGGGGCTCCTAGAGATTTCTTAGTATTTTCTCTGTAGATGATCATTTCATCTACATATAAAGATTTTGCTTCTGCCATGCCAATCCTATCCTAGTTGTGTCATTTTATTGCCAGACTATTTTGGTTTAGACCTATGTTTCAAAGTCTAATGGACAGATGAAGAGTAGGCATATATGCCCTTGTTCCCCACTTTAGGGAAAAGCATTGTATCGTCTCCATTCATAGAAGGAGTTTTTGTTGGAAGTATGGAGTACATGTCTTTGATCTGTTGAGAAGTTTCTGTTCTACTTCTAGTCTCCTGATAGCTTTTACCATGAACAGCTGTAGAATTTAGTCCAATACTCTTTCTCCAACTAGTAACAGGATCATATGCCTTTCTCCTTTCCTCTGTCAAAATGATTACTTTTGGGGGTGGATCTTCCAATGCTGAACCAACACTGCCATCCCTGTAACAAAACCACTTTCTACATACTGCCAGACCTGACTTCTAATAGTTTGTTTTGTTAAACAAATTTCTATCTATGTTCATACTTTTTTCTTCTATTATCTTTATCCAGTTTTAGGATTAGCACAATGTTGAGTTCCTAAAATGAGGGGAGAAGTGTTCCTTCTTTTTTCTGCTTTAATTGTTTGATATAATTTATCAGTTAAAATGTTTATGAGCCTGCTGTTGTCATATAGGTAGGTTTTCAAGCTAGGAATATACTTTCTTTAATAGGTGCTATTCAAATTTTATATTTCCTCCAGAGTTAGTTTCATTAATTTGTCTTCCAAGGTACTTCTTAGAAGTTGTCAAATTTATTTCAAAACAGATTTTTGTAATATGCTTTCTATGTATGTCCTTTTAAATTCTGTAAAATCTGTAGTAATGTCTCCTAGATCTTGATATTGTAATTTTAAAACTGTATAACTAACATTGTGTAACAGGAAGAAAACGTCTAAAATAGCAGGGAAATTGGGAGGGTAGGGGAAGGGAAAAAAGGGGAAGGGAAAAAAGGGAAAGGAAAAAATATGAGAAGAGGAAAAAAAAAATGGAAACAAGGTCTTTGCAAATAGGAAAGGGTGGAGGGGGTGAAGGGAGGGCAAGGGAAGGGGAAAAAAAATAAGAACCAAGAGACTCATGTAATGGTACAAGATCCCAATGATGAATGTAACTGTATTGTATACCTAAAATGTACCAATAAAGTTAATGGGAAAAAATGTACAGGTACAAGCACCCAATGATAAATGTAAACGTATTGTATACCTAAAATGTACCAATAAAAAATTTTAAGAAAAAAAAAAAAGAAAGCCATTTAGCAGCCTCCTGATTATGAACCCATCCATGCTCATTACAGTAAGAGTGCATGGTAGGTTTTCGGAAAATATTCACCACCAATAAATACTATAAAGGCAGCCATCATGTACCACTGTGTGATAGCTATTTTGTGTTATTAACTTTCTTTTATTCAAATCTGTTTATACAATCTGCGAAAAATCGAAGAGAAGGCTGGGCCTTAGAAGATATCAAGTAAAATTAAAAACTAGTTTCAGGCTGACAAGGGTAAGCATGTAAGAAAGAAAAGGATTGATTACTGAAACAAGACTAAGGTAAAATAATGGCAAAAGGGCAATATACAAATAATAGCATTCTTCAGTAATGTGAACTGTCAGATAATGGAAGCAGTTACCAAGAAAACCTGAAGAATGATGATTTCTTGAGGTTAGCAACATATCCAGTAGGATTCATTGGGTGGCTCAATTAGGTATTCCTTGATGGAGTAAAATAGGATAAATATATTACATGGTTCCTCCTTCTTGGATCTAGAAAAGGTTAGATTTCTATTTCATGGAAAAAATATAAAATGATTATCAAGAGCTAGCCTGTTTATCTACTTTAAAATCACTAACCTTAACGCATCCCTGGGGATTATGAGAGCTGTATTTACAGTACTTTTGACCAAGACAGCTGATTTTTTTAATGATATTTTTATGATTGTTTTTCTTTCTTTCAGGCTTGTAAATTTTATAGCTCCCAGTGGTATGTGGTAAACTACAAATATGAGCAATATTCTGGAGACATTCGACAGTTACCCCGGTAAGAACTTCTTATAAATATTCCTTTGACTTTTGCATAAATAGCAAATGTATGTTCTTTGCTCAAGGGTGACTTTATGAATAAGTGTAACTAAAGTACGTTTTGCAAAATTTATAAGTAAGTCAAGATAGAGTATTTGGTTTTCAACCATGTATAGTTGATGTATCCAAAGTTCAGAGTATTCAGATGTATCAAAGTTCAAGTATTCTCTGATTCAATTACTGAATAAAGCCTTAAAGTTTATCACTATATTGTTCTTTTGTGAGCTGTTCTTTCAATAACAGGCACAGAAGTATTAGAATAGCCCAATATGTCCTGAGTGCTGCTGACAATGTTTTTAAAAGAATTCATACTTTCTGCTTGTTTATGTATTTGCATTCTGGGACATCAAAAGTCATGAAAATGAATTCCATAGAAGTGGCATCTACCTAAAAACATCAAAAGTGAAAACAGATATCTAATTTTTCTCTTAACTTTTGAGTATATAAATCTTTTAGGAAGGTGACCTTATTCTGTTTCTCCTCAAATCTTGTCTCTCCACAGAGGCTCACCTGAACACTTGAACTAAAGTAGGAATTTAGTTAGTGCCTATTTCTCCTACTTAAGTAAAAGTTCCTGAAGGGCAAGGACTTTTCCCTGCACAATCTCCTGCAGGCCTGGGAGAATTCCAAGCATCTAGTAGGTGGGCAATAATTACTTATTGGGTAGCTAAACTGAGTTTTTATCAAATTTTAAAATACAGTGTTCTTGAATGGGATTAGAGTTGCTTAAATTTAAAGAATTGTCTCAAACTAATACCTGCCAACTCACGAATTCTTCAAACTAAGATGATGCAAATAATCCAAGGGGAAAAAAAAAAACACGTAAGCAAAAGTAAGATTCTTATTAACACATTGCTCAGGTGAAATATCAACATGAAACATATCAGTTCTAATTTTTGGATGGACCCATGGTATAAAATCGTGTTCCACCTTGTAATATTTTCTGTGCTTCTAGACATCTTTTTTTCAGACTCAGCTGCTTGGAAGTGTTGCCTTTAGTTTCTCAGTGCAGAATTTGAAGGGAATTAGGCAATGGCTCTAAATGGTGGCATTTCAGTTGGATCTGAATGAACCCTAGTAGCTACCGGTAGTGGAGAGTGTGATGAGATGAAACCAGGGACCATGAAGCGAGGGACTTTGGGCCCTGGAGAGGAGCTTAGGTATTACTCTCATTGCAACAAGAAGCCTTGGGAAATTTACACAGAAGAGAAACATGATCTGACTTAGTACTTTTGAAAAATGGCTTCAATTACTTTATGAAGACTGGATTGCAGGGGTAGCAATAGAAGAAAAAGTGAAGAAGGATAGTTCTTTTGGAGTTGGCTTAGTACAAAGAACAAACTAATGTTACTCCAAAAAAAATCCCCTCTTTTTTCAAAGCACTGCACATCTACCAAACTTCTGAACATTCTTTTAGACTCCTGTCGCTCCTGGTAGGTAACCTCTTTTAACTTCATGTTGAAAAGATCCTGCTACACCCTAGAACTTCATGAGTAATTATTACATTCTGAATGTCTGGGTGTTTGTTATACATTTTTGTTAGGTGCAAGTGAAAAGCAAAGCATTTTTTAACACCAAGACTTCCCCTTTCTAAAAATAGTTCTAAGAAGTGGTGACAATTTGGAAGCTGTGTCCAAGCCTGTGGAAGACTGTATATCAAGTGAGATGATGCAGACAGCAGTATTTTTCTCCTTGAGTAAAAAGATTTTCAGTGTCTTAGGTATATCAAGTTCTTCAGCAGTTTTATCCCCAGACACTCTTTATCTTTTCTTATATTCATGATTCCATAAAGGGAAAAACAGTAAAACATTGTACATTTGCAATATTCTTCCTTTGTTGAAATGATGGAGAAAATATGTCTGCTAAGAACACAGTGCCTGGACATTATTGCTGAATCGGGATTCTCAGAGAGCATGGATGGAGTCATGAGAAGAAATGAGAAAGTAACCAAACTATTGTTGAGAATTTCCCTTACTTTAGTTAAAGGAAGAGGAAGTTGATACCAAAAAGGGGAAGAGTAAGACTGCCACAAAATAAGAAACTTTAATAAACTACATATATTCAAAATGAAAATGAGAAGTTCTAAAATATGACTCTGTAGCATATACCCAGCCTAGGATAATGAAGACTATAGAATTGAATAGCAGAATTATTTTTAATGACTTTACAAAGCTAAGCACTTCTCCTTACAGATTTCACATATTTAGATCAATAGAAGAAGGAGATTAATGTACTTGGGTCTTCTGAGGCTCTTCTAAGTAAATCATTTGGGATTAGAAAAATTCTCATATGTCTGCTACCAATTTAAATTGATCATTTTCTTTTACGAGTTACTAAGGCTGCAAAACAAAAATTTGAAATTAAGAAAAAGTGAAAAAGGTGAAATATATTCTTTTAATTTTAAAAATGTATTATTTTAACTCTTAAGAATCCCATTTTTGGTAAAATGTGTTTTGCAAATGTGTTTTCATTCTTGAGAGATATTCTTCCAGGTAGAATGTGAAACATAAGACTTCATACATTAGGAACAAAAAGCAACACTAAACTTGGAGTTCTCATAGCCCAGAGCAGCATAAAAATTTATGATGCCACTGATTATTAATCCACTGGGGAAAATACAAAGATATATGACATATTAAAATTTTTCACTACTGTTGATTTGGTAGAAGATATGAAGAAGAAAATTCCCTGCAGGGATAGTTTGCACTCAAATTCGAATAAAGTGTGATCAGTTTAGCTGGGCTGAATTAGAGCAGAATGTTTTTAAATAAAAGCACATTTACATTTATTTACTGCTGCGAGTCAGAAAGTGCTAGATGCCATATGTCCATTAGCTCATTTAATGTGTGTAACCCTATAAAATAAGAGTCGTCATCCCCATTTTATAGAGGAAGATTGGCACTAAAATTACCTTGCCCCAAACCTCATAGCTAGCAACTGAAGAGACACATTGGGTTCAAGCTCAGACGGCAGGGTCCCTGACCAGCCCTTCATTCTGAGATCCCAAAGGCTCTTAGAGACCACACAGTGCTCCTGGGGGAAGAATTTAAAGTGAATGGCCACAGGTATTGCTCTTTGTATGATCTTTCTTATTAGTGCATATTAATTATGCAGTGTAACAGGCTTTCACTGTGATATTTTCATACACACACAGCATACCTTAACTATATCCCATCCTATTACCCCCTCATCCTCCCCTTCCCTCTCCCCTTGATTTCCTTGCTCTTCTCTGCTATGCTCCCTTCACTTTCATGTGATCTTTCCAGAGGACCTATGGGAATTTATATTCCACCAAAAGTGTGTGAGAGTTCTTTCGCCCCCCATGTCCTTACCACTATTTATTATTTTTTGCATTCTTCATGATAGCAGTCCTGACTACTGTGAGATGGAATCTCAGTGGAGCTTGGATTTGCATTCCCCTAATGACTAACGATGTTGAAAATTTTTTCATATAGTTATTGGCTGTTCGTACTTCTATGGAGAAGCATATGTTCAGTTCACGTGCACATTTATTGATCAGATTACTTGTTCTTTTGGTGCTAAATTCTTCAAATTTTCATGTATGCTGAATATTAATTTTCTGTCAGAATAGCTGGCAAAGATTATTCTCCCATTCTGTGGATTGTCTATTACCCTGTTGTTTCTTTTCCTGTATGGAAGCTTTTTAATTTCATGTGATCCCATTGTTGATTCTCGCTATTATTTCCTGAACTACTGGACTCCTAGTCAGGAAGTGATTCCCTATGTTTATATTCTGAAGTGTTTCCCCTATGTCTTCCTCTAATAGTTTCAATGTTTGTGTCCTATATTAAGGTCTTTGATCCATTTTTATTTGATTTTTGGAGAAGATGACATCTTCTACAATCTACTTTCAATCTTATATGTGTAGATATCCAGTTTTCCCAGCATCATTTTTTAAAGAGGCTGTCTTTATTCTATGTTTTTGGTAACTTTGTCAAAAATCAGATGGCTGTGGGTACATGGGTTTATTTCAGGGTCCTCTATCCTATTTCAGTGGTGTGTGTGTGTGTCTATTTTTATGTGAAAGCCATGCTATTTTTTGTTACAATGGCTTTTACTACATTTTGAAATCAAGTATTGTGATGCTTTCGGCATGGCCCTTTTTGCTCAGAGTAGTTTTGGCTATTCAGGGTCTTTTATGCTTTCATATGAATTTCAAGATTGTTTTCTAGTTTTGTGAAGAGTGAAATTGGTATTTTGATTGGGATTGAATCTGTAGATCGGTTTCAGTAGTGTGACTATTTTAGCAATGTTCATTCTTCCAGCCTGTGAACATGAGAAGTCTTTCCATCTTCTAGTGTCTTCTTCAATTTCTTTTTTCAGGGTCTTATGAATTGCCTTGTAGAAGTCTTCTACCCCCTTGGGTAGTTATATTCCTAGGTATTCGGTGTGTATTTATGAGGTGATTATGAAAGGGTTTCATTGATTTCTTTTTCAGTGAGTTCATTATTGGTGTATAGGAAAGCTACCAATTTCTTTATGTTGATTTTGAATCCTTCTACTTTGCTGAATTTGTTTATCAGTTATAAAAGACATTTGGTAGATTCTCTAAGGTTTTCTCATCATAGAATCATATCATCTACATACAGAGATAATTTGACTCCTTCCTTTCCTATTTCTTTTCCTTGCCTGATTGCTGTAGCTAAAATGTCCAGTACTTCATTAAATAAGAGTGGAGAAAGTGGATACCCTTGTCTTATTCCCACTTTTAGAAGAAATGATTTTAGGTTTTCCCTATTTAGTATGAAACATATTGGTTATGTGTTTGTTATATGTAGCCTTTATTATTTTTAGGTCTGATTCCTCCATACCTAGTTTATTCAGGGTTTTTATCATAACAGGATGTTCAGTTTCATTGAAGGCTTTTTCTACAACTATTAAGATGATTGTGTGATTTTTCTCCTTGATTCTACCTTAGGTGGTAAATTACATTTATTGATCTGCATAGGATGAACCAGCTTTGCATCCCTGAAATGAAACCAACTTGATCATGGTGTATGATTCCAATGTGAAGTAAAATTTTATTTCCAAGTATGATCTTTAAGAGGGGACAGTCATTGTGTTATCACCCATGGACATCAACTGAGCTCAATGTAGTGATTGCCCCTTTAAGGCAGGAAAGTTGTGCTCTGGGGATCACTGAGTACAGGACTGAAGAAGCCTCAGTAGCCTTCAAGCTTCAGCAGTGATGAAGACACGCTGTCACTCCCACTTGAGCACTTGTTCAGGCATTATTGATCTCACCCCTACCACTGTCTTCCCTCACTGTACCCAGGCTCAACAGCGCTGTGCTTCTGGATGCTCCATGCTCAGCCCCTGCTCAGAACCTCACTCATGTTATTTCCCTTTAAATCTTCTGAGTTATCTTGGAAACGTAATACTTGACATGAGCTTGAAGAGAGTGTTTAGAGGAAATTTCATTTTATGAAAGAGTGTGGAGATGTAAGTTAGGCTGTAGCATAATATAAAGTAACTAAATATTAAATATAACTTTTTAGAAACTTGAAAACATTTTAGCATTTGTATGTTTTGATTATCTTTAGTATATTAAAAAAAAAGAACTAGTTCAGAAAAATGTCAATTTTGGTCATTCTTTGTATAATTCCTTCAAAGCCTTAAAAACTCAGGCAAATTTACAAACAGGAAAGAGTTGAAAGACTTGTATATAACAAACACTCCCTGTCTTCAGTATTTACAATGCCTTTTACATATTGTTATATTTTTTATCTAATTACTTGTCCATCCATCCATCCATCTCTCTAGCTGCCCATTAATCTCATCTTCTTTCTTTTCATTTCACAGTGAGTTTAGAACATCAGCACATTGCCTCTCTGAGCAAACCTCTCAGGTTGTGTATTGTTAGACGGAGATTTATATGTTTGCAATTTAGTGTGTGTGTGTGTGTGTGTGTGTTTCTTCAGTAAAATTTACATTCAAGAAATGGACGAATTGTGAGGGAACTATTTGGGGACTGTTGACCGTGAGTTCACCTGTGTAACTCAAAACCTCTTTTGGCATATAGAACATTATTGTCACTATCAAAGAGTTAACTGCTGCCACCCCTTTCTGCTCAGTCCTCACCTCTGGTCCCTTCTTTCCTTAGAGACAACCATTGCTCTGCAATCTTCACAACATGAGAATTATACCATGTACATTCTTCTGCTTCTAGTCTCTCTTACTCAGCACAATGCTTTTAAGTGATATTCATTTTGTTTTATGTATCAGTAACTCTTTTGCTGAGTAACTCTTCTTTCTGTGGATGTAGTATAGTTTGTTTAGCCATTCTCTAGTGATAGACACTCTTGCAGTGTCTTCAACTAAGTTGTTTGTAAATCGCTTTAAATGCATAAGCTTTTGGGAAACTTTGGTCATAGTTTATAGACTATTTCAGCCATTATTTCTACTTCTCAATTGAGACATTTATGAAAAAAACACTCATGAGCATTGTTATGGTTTAATGTAATGTTAAATTTCATTTGCAAGTGTGATCATTAAGAGGGAACAATCATTGTATTATAGCCCCCGTGGACATCAACTGAGCTCAATGTAGTGTCCCCCAAAGGTCTCATCTGTTCAGAGGTGGAGCTTTGAGAATATGATTGGATAATAGGGGCACTATACTTATTAGTGGACTAATTCACTGATGAGTTCATACCCGATGTGCTCTTAGGAGGAAGGGCCTGGTCAGAAAAGATGTGTCACTGAGTATGTGACCTAGAATGGAGCATTCATGTCCCTGGCACTTCTCTCTCTGTTTCCTGGGCTGCCATGGATTTAGCAGCTTTTCTCTGCTATGTCCTGCTACCTGCCATTTTTACCTTAAAGCCAGCCAATTGTGGACTGAACCCACTGAAACCATGAGCTAAAACAAAGCTCTGCTCCTTCAAGTAATAGGTACCAGACATTTTGTCCCAGCAACAGGAATGCAACTAATAGAAGTATTTAGCCTTACACATTGAGATTAATGAAAATCTTATTTTGTTTTCTTACTGCTGTTCCTTTCTGCTGTTGTATCATTACTAGTTTGAAATGTCATTGCCTCTCTTTCTAGTTTATATTATGGAAATCATAATAAGAAAAGTTAGATCCCAGAACCTGACCAATATCGTGATCCATAGTTATCAAGAACACATGCCTACAAGAATATTCTTTTATAAGAGAAGAAGGGATATGCCATGCTGGCAAAAGAAGATATAAAAATAAGTTCAAAAATGAATAATATTGTATCCAGATCCAAGAGAGTTTGATGGAAAAGACTGACATAGAGTCTAATGTTGACAGTCCATGTTCAAGTTTGTCTTTGCTACCTCTTTCTGAATTTTCCCTGCTCCTTCTCTTACTTTTCCCTTGAGATGTTTCCTCCACCCTCCTTTTACTGCCACATCATCATTTTTTAAAATCCTAGAACATTCATGCTTTATCCTTCACAGAGAAACTGTTTCAAGTAATTGCTGTGGAATCACCCATTTGGACCTACCCCTGAATCTCAGGTGACATGTCACCTCTCGTGGGAGACAGAGAGAAGGAAAGGTTGTATTCAAGGGCTTTATTTTGTCAATCAAATGACAAGGTAAAAGAAGTGACAGATGAGATTAAGGAGAAAAGGAATATATCTGACAGGGTACGAAGGATTTGCCAGTGATTCTAGAATAACATTGTGGAGTCTCTACTTGCCCTGTCTTCACATAAAGGTGACACTGGGCAGAAAAAGTTAACATCAATGGCAAGTGGCACAGAGAAGCTTGAGAATCTAAGGTCCTTCAAGAAGGAAAACTACCTAGGGTACATCAGAATTCTCAGACGAAAATGGCTGCAATCTTACTTAACATGTTTATTAAAGGTGGTTTGAACTCACCTTTCCTAATATAGGAATTATTTTAGAGATAAGTCTTCTAATCTCATCTCTCCCTCTGTGTGTTCATATAAATAATTGTTAGGGATAATTTTTATCTCTGTAAAATGGAAATATCTGACAAGATTTTAGAGATCTAATATTGTACACAGATGTCTTACTGCACACATATATAATGCTAAAATGCAATAAGCTTCCTAATGCGTAGAGTTCAGTACAAAACTTCTATGTATGTATATGCTTAAACTTCTTTAGACATGTAAATCTCTCCTGGATGAGAAAGTTTATATTGTACATAGAGATAGAAAAGAAAACTGAAGCTAGGACCAATACAATACTCCAAGTATACTTAACTCCTACTCTCAAATAATATGTTTTTCAGAGAAACTTTGTTATTCTTTGTTACTGATTTGAGTAGCAAGTACATCACATAATTTGAATTTATAAGAGAAAATACCGATAGCAATACACTTTTTTAAACCTATGTAATATTTTAGATGGACCTGTTAAGATTTTGATGAGCAAATTTTGTTCTACAGCTAAAATGATAATCACCAAAATGCCTGCCAAAAACACTGAAATTATACCATTTCCTATTACTTTACATCTGTGATATTCTGGCTCACTTTACTCTATTATTAATATAATCATCAAATACATATTGAGCATCTATAGCCAAAGGAGAGGAAATAGCTGTGTGAGACATGGATGAGAATTCATTAAAGTTCCTGGCTTTAAGAAATTTACAGTCTGAGAAAAGGCTAAGGCATGTGCACAAGTAACAGAATCAGGTGAGCATCATAAAGAGTGATAGTCTATAAGATGAGATCCCTAATAGGCATTCAGGATGCCTTCATGGAAATGATTTTAGGGTGCATACTTTTATCAGGTTATAACTGAATATTAGTCAGGCTTTAAAAGGAGCCAAATCTTAATACATCCTACACCATGAATGCACCCTGAAGACATTATGCTAAGTGACAAAAGCAGACACAAAAAGACAAATCCTGTACAATTGCACTTACACGCGGTGCCTGGAATAGTCAAATCCATACAGCACAGTGTTAAATAGGGGCTTAGAGAAAGGGAAATGGAAAATTATTTTTTAATGTGTACAGAATTTCAGTGTGGATGATGGGAAAGGTCTGGAGATGATAGCAGCACTGTGAATGTACTTAATGCTACTGAACTGTATCATGTTATATATATTTTACCACAATATTTAAAAACCTCTCATCAGGAATAGACAATGTGGTTCTGATCTCAGATCTTTTGCCTAGTTTGACAATGAGGATAATGTTGCCTGTGCTAACTTCTGCTGTAAACTGAGAATAAAGATTTTTATGTCTTTCAAATGTAGAGTAAAAGAGTATATTAAGCCCATTAGTTAGTATATTGTGTGTATGCACAGTAAGTACCTGTATGCATACTTAAGATATAAAGAGTTCCTGGTCATTTTCCTTCTTTTCTGGATTTATCATCAACTTAGGAAACAATTTATGATAGGAATATTAAATATGCCTCCGGTCGTTTTTCTCCAGTAGTTACATTCAGAGGTTGTTTCTGCAAAATATAAATCATCTTAAAGAAAATACAAACAGATGAGCATGGTGGTACAGGCCTGTAATCCCAGCACTCTGGAAGACGGGGCCAGGAGGATCCCACATTTGAGCCCAGCCTGAGCAACTTAGCCACTAAGAGAGATCCTGTCTCAAAAAAAAAAAAAAAAAAAAGTGAAAATAAAAACTGAAGATGTAGCTTAGTGTGAAGGTCCTGACTTCAGTCCCCAGTACTGCAGAAGAAAAAGGAAAGAAGAGAAAAACATGAACATGCTATGAGTTTCTACATGGAAGATTAGATGTAAATGGTCACAAAGAGCTGTATCTCACGAAAGGCCTGAACATGGACAGCACTGTCTGGTTTCCACTTAACCGTCCCTCTGGGCAGTGTCTGAAACAGGCATTTCTGTGCTGCCCTGCGAAGGCACAAAGTGAGCATTATACCAATGGGTCGCTCTAAGGGGCCTTTTGAGATCACAGGTGGGGGCCAGCAGAACACAGCACAGGCTGACTCTCAGAGCTAAGGCCTGCACAGGAGGGTTCTTCAGAGCTAAGGCCTGCAGATGACCATGCCTAGCCTGGAGCATATACGAGATGTGTGATAAAAGCTATGGTGAATGTTGAAGTTTTTATACTATTATCACTACAGTCAAAGACACATGCTATTAACCCCCACCTCTCAAAATACTACCCCTTGCTTCAAGCACTGTTAGCCCATCCTTTATGCCACTTTTTAAATTAGAATATATCTGTGATACAAAGTTAATCATAGTAATAAATTGGTACATACACGCATTGCATCTTGATCCCTTTCACTTCCACACTGCCACATTCCCAAGCAGTTCTGGGTGTCTTCTTTCATAAGTGTCTTTACGAAATGTGATAAAAAAATATATATAGTAAACGCTGCTACCAATCCCATCTAACAGAAGGCAGGCTTGTAAAAACACTGCAGTGTGTCCTCTTTCAGCTTACCACATGTGACTGTGGGACTTCCAGCTCTTCCCCGAAGTCGAAATGACCATGAAAGGCAAACATTTTGAATTGATTCAGGACATCAAAGCAGGCACAAAACTAAACAAAACTAAAGATACTCATGAAAAAAGACTTCCAAAACTGCTTCAGAAAATGTCAAGATCAATAGGTTCAGTGTGTTCAGAGTGAGGGAGAATATTTTGAGGGGACAAGTGGCAATATGTTTTTTACTTTGACTTTTAAAAATGTAAACAATCACCATATATCATAGATGACCCAGAAAAAGTAATAAAAATGTCAGTTCTTAATAATCCATGTCAGAGTGCAGAAAAGATATAAAGTACCAAACCTTTAAAATTTTTCTGCTTGCTTTCATCTAATGGAAAAAGACACGTTGACATCTATATAAATAGAAACTCAACATTGTAAAATATTTACTTACTGGAGATAAGCTATATATAATGACATAGGGGGAAGTTAGTACTTTCAAAGAAAATGGGACCCTCACAGTTGTTAAGATTACAGAGTTGTGTTATGTACCCGTACCACTTCCACACAAGGAATGTAAACATTATGTACTGCAAATATATACTAATAAAATTTTTTTAAGTTTGCAAGAATCGCTGTTACCTTGGAAACAGCTGAAAATGATAAAAATGTGTCAGATGATAAACCAGACTCTTTTTTTTTAATCTTTTTAAATATCAGAGCAGAATACAAACCAGAGAAACTTCCCTCACATTCCTTTGAAGTTGACCATGAAGAAGCTGATAAGGACGAAGTAAGTGAACTGTTGCAGGTGAAATGCCTAACAAACAGGAAGGTAATCACTTCCTGTCTTGCAGGGGCATTTGCACATGCTGGCCAGTCTTCTATAAGCCACAGTAGATGTCTGTGATGGGGCTTTTGGGCAGAATGAATCAGTTTGTTTTGACATCGAACATGAGTATTGCGGATGAGTCCAAGAGGGAAAAGCAGTCCCCTATTTAAGGGCAATGTCTGAGATGCGGGACCTGCAGAGGTGGCGCGATGCTCATGACACCTTTCCTGCAGGACACCACTTCCCACTCATCCTCCAAGGGCGGTGGGGGAGCCGGAGGGTCCGGCGTGTTCAAGTCCGGCTGGCTCTATAAGGGGAATTTCAACAGCACCGTGAACAACACCGTCACCGTCCGGGTAAGGAAGCAGGAGACCCGCCGCTCCAGGGTCGCCTTGCTCGCCACTTCCTCCTTTGGTCCTAGGGCACAGGAGATACGTTTCATGTTTCGTGTAAGATTTTATGTATGAGGACATAGGGTGTTCTTTTCCATATCACTGCCCTAGAAGTATAGAAATTCCCAAGGAATTTTTTTTAATTCAACTTTTCATTTGCAGTGTGAACTATATCCCTGTCTTTTCCTTTCCTTAGTCATTCAAAAAGCGTTACTTCCAGCTGACGCAGTTGCCAGATAATTCCTACATTATGAACTTTTACAAAGATGAAAAAATATCCAAAGAACCCAAAGGCTGCATTTTTTTGGATTCCTGTACAGGTGTGGTACAGGTGAGTAGCAATCCTTTTTCCCTTTTGGTGCTTGTTTTCACTGCAAAATATTAACATGTTTTGAAGTATGTGACATGAACCAAGAACTGCCATAATCTCTAGGAATTCAGTGAAGGAAGAAGGCAGCTTCGATTTCTAGGTTCCACAAAACTTACTGTCAATAAAGAAAAATAGGACATAAGCAAAGAAACCAATAGAGTATAATCAGTTGGTAAATTTTTAAATAGTAAAAATAGAGTAATGGAAGGAGAGAAATGAGTGGTAAGATTGGAAAGGAATATTAATGCTCAAGAAATGAGAAAAACGTTTTTAAGAGACTGTTTGACCCATGAACTATAGAATGAACAGGGGCAGCAAGTACAAAGGTCCCGAGACAGGAGTAAGTCTGATATATTTACCCTAGGAAACTGATCACCTGTACTGGTGCACTGAACAACTAAACTAAGGAAATTAAACAAGTTAATATATATCACATAACTCAAAGTATATACTTCATAAATATTGTCTTTATAACTAGGTAACAATGAGGTAGCAAATTTAGTGTGCACGTTATCTTTTCCCTAAGAGAAGATTTCCTTCAAAGATAAGGATTACATTGATTCTCAAGAGTTTAAGTGCAGAAACAGACATAGTGCTTTTAGCAGATAATGTTATTCTACAAATTCTTCATCTTCAGATTATTATTTTACTATTAAA
Source organism: Heterocephalus glaber (assembly GCF_053883595.1). Taxonomy (NCBI): domain Eukaryota; kingdom Metazoa; phylum Chordata; class Mammalia; order Rodentia; family Bathyergidae; genus Heterocephalus; species Heterocephalus glaber. The sequence continues at coordinate 537,098 of NW_028258153.1, forward strand.
CTTGACATAGATGGCTGTGGTGGAGGGAAACAGAATGATTGTATACATCTTTTATATTCCATAGACATCGGATATTCCTACATTCAAAATAGTTACTCTCCACTCTGATGTAGTATCTACCCTTATTCCCTCTTACATAAAAATTGTAGCAATGAAACCTCCCCACAAGTTTCACGGTAAGGACTCCGGCTCCTTGAGGTTAAGGCCGCTTTTCTGAGCACAGCCTGCTACATCTGTACTCTCTGTTGTCAGGAAGCCCCACACACCCAGAGCTTGTTTTGTTGTTGCAGAAATCACACTACTGGAGGCATTTAGATACGTGGGCATGAAGTAGAGCCCTCTTCAGTCTGTTAGTCCTAACCTATTCTTGGACAATTGCTCTGTTAAAACCTGGAATTCCTCCAGAAAGCCAGAAAGCTGAACTTGAAGAGGAAAGAATGAATTAAGTGTTGCTAAGCACTCTACTAGAAAGGAGGGCTAATTGCCTTCTAATGCAGATGCTAACTTTCAGCATGGAAAGGACAGTAGAGGTCTTAATGGAGCATGGAGACAATTGTCTATTGTACGTAACAGTAGAAACTCTTTGGCCTTAGAAATATAAGGTATATCTTTAGCAATAAGTTTAGAGATCAATAACTACATTTTTCAGACATTGAGCTGAAATTTTTAAATATATTTTCCACTTGCACTTCAAAAGTTTGCTCTGCCAAATGAGTCATCATTTTTTTAAAGTTTTTGTTCTACGTGAAGTGTGCAGTGATAATTTCCACGTAATGCTTCTCTTCTTCAAAGAATCATAGAACTGAGCATTAAACCCACCCCTAAGTGCCCTAATCTGACTTTCCACTGTAGGCACTTTATTATCTCTTACCTAAACAGTCTCTGCTTAGAGGTGACCTTCGAAAGAAAGTCTTAGGCGAAAACACAAGCTTGTGGTTGATGCAGGTCGGCCCTGAAATCCTAGTTTCACTATTTCTGATCCGAAGCCTTGGAGTAAGTGACTCAACCTCTTTGTCTCAGGCTTCTCAAGCCTGCTAACATGTCTAAAGGATCTGGAAGGCAGTGAATCTTCACCCTTTCCTCCGTAGTTCCATTAATTCCAAAGCTTACAGCTTTAGAAGATAGACATTCCTTTATGGGAAAGCCTTCTTAGTAAGTCTTGATTTACCTTCTGAAATTTCTACACAAATGTGCTAATACATTTCTTTATTTGATTTATTCATTCAACAGACATGTTTGGTGCTTGGAATATGCTAGGGCCTGTGCCTAGGCAAAAGCAATTCAATTTCCTGCTAGAGTCAAAATCAGAGAAGGGCATAGCCTTATGCTCACTACTGATGATACAAACAACTGGTAATGGAAATATAGATGGCAGAGTTCATGGAATATTCTGGGAGCACAGAACAGTGACAGTTCATAAAAGTCATGCTGCAAGTCTACACAGAAAAGCTGTATCTGTCTGTGGGATTCCCCAAGATATGTCTTGAACATGTGTGTTTTAAAAGGTTCAGTAGACCTTCCTGAATTTATGTTCCTCTTTATCAAAAGCTTTACTCCAGTGTCATTTGCATCCTTTCTACAGGCAGAGTCTTGGAGTTTCATGAGATCACTTTGGGGAGATAGGTTATTTGTCGCCTATGTTGGGGTCCTACCTCTTCCATAATTGCCAGCAACTTTTTAGCGTATAAATTCTTACATCTGGATAGAAGATTTCAAGTGAGAGAGTGCAGAGTTTAAGTACTGCTCTTGTAAACTCTCAGGCACAAAATGTCCCTGAAGATGAATCACATACAACAAGAGCACAGAGCAAATGAATAACTACAATGAGTCAGAATTATTTTGTCAAGAATCATTGCCAATCTCGTTGAATAAAACAAAAAAGGAGGAACAAAGTCTTTGTCCCAGAAAGTGCTATCTACCATCCAGCTAAAGCTCGTAATAATAGTTAGTGAATATACCATTTTAATTTGCCTCATTCAGATCCAATCTATATCGCTGTGTTTCCCTAAAAATAATTCCTTGGATTCACAGAATATACTTACTACAAGGATGACCTCAAACAGAGAGCAACTCTAACTGACTTTCTCTAAGACATTAAGTGATATTTGACAAGTTCTTGGGTCTTGATAACAAAAGGAGATAAAACTATACTTCTCTGATTTATGGAATATCATCAGACAGTACTAGATCTGTTTTTGTAGGATTGCACTTCTAATCTATGACAGAACTTTCAGTTTTTGCTGCTTCGGCTTCGTATTGACAGTAAGGGATATTTAGGTCTGTGTTATCCTATCGCATTCCTTCACCCATCCACTCTTTCATTTATTCTCCTTCTTTCCATACACACATTAATTTCAGGTCCTGCCACTGTAGAATAGAATGAATTACTCAAGATTTTCAACTGGATCCCTATCTGAACAAGGATAATTGCAGACACCACTTTCTACAGTGTTAAATAGGGGAGGTAGGGTCCCAACACTTTATCTCCTCCTAGGTGCTGGTCTGCCGCCAAATAGATATGAGTTCCAAAAAAATGACTTCATGTATATAACCAAGTTCTAGAAGTTCAGGTGCCTTCTACAGGTCAAGTGTGGGGCAGGGTGAGATGTAGGAGCAGCTTGGACCGTGCATACTCATATATGTGGGAGCAGGAATCTACTTTTGAAGGAAAACACCTGTGGATGCCATGTGTGATCTGCACATTTCCCTTTGGCAAACTCTGACTTTAAAGATTGTATTTCCTATGATAATAACAACCCAAATGGTACTTGTAACTTTCTTCATCTATTGTATCAGTTAGTAGCACTTGACGGAATATGGATTACTGCTCTCCCTGTTTATTAAAATAAAGCTCAGGGAGATAAAGTGGCTCTCCCAAGTCACAGAGCTAATAAATAGCAAAACTAGATTAGAGATGGAAGAATTCCTAAGATTACAGAAGATGCTTTCTTAAGTGCTGTATTTATCATAGATACAGTGGACATGCCCATATATATACACATTTAACTTACGTAAGCCACCTGGGCAGAAGAAACATCACAAAGATAGATACCTTCACAGGCAGTTTTAAATAGTGAGCTTTAGATATAGAATTCATTTCAGCAAATATATACTGGTAAGCTTTGCTATGTGAAAAGCAGCATTGAAAATAGATGTGATTTTTGTCATGTTTCCTGGGTATGGGATAGATGCATAGAAGCAAAACAAATGTGACCTATACAAATAAGACATGAGTAATGCACCTCAAAGAGTAAGACCTGATAACATATGCAAAATGGAAATTACATTTATCACTGCATGATGCTATATTTATCATATTGCACATATGTTATTTATCTACTTATCTGTTTACTGATTCTCCATCACACTATGATGTTAAATGTAAGTACAGTGTGAAAAAAGCACTTTACTTGAATTTTTTTCCATGCTACATGACTGGCACAAAAGAGGTAGCCAATAAATTTTTGTTGATCAAATGAACGAACAAATAAACTTATAGAAAGTGGAAAAAATGTGAGGGTCAGGGATGTAGCTCAGTGGCACCACACCTGCCTGGCAAGCGCGAGGTCCTGAGTTTGATCCCCAATACCAGGCGAAAAAAGGTATGGTTAGGAATCGCTGACACCAGTAACCTGGATTTGATGTTATGTGCTTCTTTTTAAAACTCTTCTATCATGCTTGCAAAATCCAGTGGAAGATGCTAGTAATGTAACAGGTATAATGGAATATTTTGCTTGAGTAACTTACTTCCTCACTACTGAGTCTTCCATTGGCTTGAGTGGTTTTCTTGGAGTATATATAATTTGAAACTTTTCCAGGTGAAAATTGTGGATGTAGACTAGCTTACCACAAGTCAGTAAGTACATTATATGCCAGTAGGACATATTCGGTTTCCTATTACTTATGAAATCATGTGCATACACTGTTGAGTTGGAACAATGTGTGTGTATCCACTGCAAAGTACACTGATTTAAGGAAGAGTTGGCGAGTAAGAACAAGATAATGATTAATCCTAGAATACTATTTTAATGACTTAATATTAGACTTTGAGGTTATTAAAATGTTACATTGATTTTCTATTTTTGTCCTTCCTTTTTTGCTGTTCTACATGTCACGATCTTTGAGATTACAGACAGAAAACTACTCAGATATGTTAATCGTTCCCAACATAAGCTTCTCTACATCACAAGCAGTTCCGTTTCTCCCTCTCTCTCTCTCAAAGAAAATAGTTTAGTTCTTGAGAAATTGCCATCAACATACCTATTTCACTTATAAACATCCTTTTCTTGAGAAACAAGTGTTTGTTATCCTTTCCTTGAGTTTTCAAACAGTAGTTTTAATAATATTGTTGAAATTGGCAACCATACTCAGTCCATGTGAGGTACAGAGTACAATTTAGAAAACCAACTCATTAATATTTTATTGTGCTTTGTTTCTAAAATTGCATTAGTTTTTGGTGCCTGTATTCCAAAGTAAGTTGCAGTTTGATCCACTTTTAATTTTAATGTAAGCATTGTACAGGGTTTCACATCTGCCTGTGCACATTATTTGTGGTCTACAATTAGTCGTGTAGATTCTTTCACATCTGTTTTCAAGACAACACAAAGCTGTGCTTGCATTTTACTGTACTCAGATACTCTAGCAAAAGTTATGATCTACGTGCTGAGCGTTTCTAGTTCTTTTCTTAGTTTCTCATTCTGTTGCTATTGTTTCTTGAAGGAAACAGCACCAAATAGGCAACTTCTCCAGCTTTCTCTCCAGCCATCTGTGCCCTCTGACCCTCCGTGAAGTTCACAGGCAGTTTTGTAGACCTCCTTCCTCAGTCTCCCAGGAGGGTCTGTGAGGGTGGGTGAAAGCAGTCTGCCCCTTTGCCTGGGTAGTGTGGCATCTCAGAATTTGTATTCTTAAACACGCTGCCTAGATGTTTGCTTTGCACACTAAGTTCAAGGCCATTGCCTCTGATCTTTTACTGGCCCAAATCTTTCTATTCGGTGCTCTCACAGAAGCTAGTGATCTTTCTCTAAAACATTTGTACAAAATTTAAGTCCACTTCTTTGTCTTTTACTTTTTTTCCTTTTACTACTAGGGGTTTAAAACAGGACCTTCACATGGAGCTACATCCCAAGCCCTTTTTTGTTTTTTAATTTTGAAACAAGGTTTCTCTAAGTTGCCCAGAGAGGACTTGAATTTACAATCCTGTCTTAGCCTCTCTCAGTGCTGAGAATACTAACAGACTAAGTCTGTTTTCACCCATCTCAAATCAAAAATGCAACAGACACCTCTTTTATGAATGAATAATATTACTGCCTGAAATACAGTCGGTATTCAGTTTCTACACATCTGGGCCCGAGAGGAAGGGGCCAGGACAAGATTTACCTTCCAAAGCCACAGCCCAGTTACCTGCTTCATCCAACTGGGCCCCCACCTCCTGATAAGCCCATTGTGCTATGAACTCCTTGGAGGATCAATCCTCTGGATGAAGTTAGAGCTCAAAGCCCATCAGCTAGTAACAGAGCTTCAATGAAATGAGCCTTTGGGGAGGGGGGACATTGTAGAAAACAACTACAGCAGCCACCTAATCTAAAGCAGTCACTCATCACTTCAGCCTATTTTAATCCTTTGGGTTTTTTTCAACTGTTGGGCCATTCCTTCAATAATTTGTTTACTCCCTGTTTCCCTGTAGAATGTCAGTTCCTAAGAATACGAACCAATTCTGTTCCACTCATAGACCAGTACTGTGCTGGCCCTACTACTGAGTCTTTCTATGCAGTAGCACTTTAACAGGGTAACCAAAACTGACCTAGCCCTCATGTAGGCAGCTTGAGGCAGCCATATATTTATCAAAGCAAAGAAAAATGAATACACGTGTAATTACAAATTATTTTAAGTGCTCTGGAAGACAAACCTTTGTCCCCTTTGCCTAGACTGGGGAACTAAGGAAAGTTTTCAGCTGAAGTGTGAAGAGCATAAGCCATGCAGACACATGAGGGCAGGCATCATGCTCACTGTGCAGGGGAGATTGTGGGACACGGGCTGCCTCGGGCTGTGGCAGCAACAAAGATGTGACAGGAACAATTCAGGGAACTAGAACAAGACTTCCTGGTTTGGTCTACAAATGCAAAGTAGAGATGTCAAATTAGAGAAGAGCCAGAGCTTAGTGGAGAAGCCAAAGCCAAGAATGGAATTGGGTGTCATTGCTTACAGATATCTGAAACCACTGGACTAAATGAGAAAGAAAACTGTGTGGGGCAGAGCCAGAATTATCATTGAAGTCATGAAGGGAAGGAAGAGCTGGCAGCAGAGACTGCAAGTAGTGGTTGATAAGGTAGAAAGAAAACTGGGGTAGACTTTGTTCATGGATACCAGGGAAAGAGGAATTTCAAGAAGAAGGGAAGTAGCCATCATATTAATTCTGCTGGAAGGAAGATTCAATGAAAGAAATAGCCCTAGATACTAAGGAAACACAGACCTTGTTCGTGACCTTGGCAAGCGCAGACTCTGGAGTGTGATGAAGTTAGAGGTCCACTTGGGTTGAATCATAGAACATAAAGCGAGAAATCAAAGGCAGAATTCAAAGCAATCATTTCATGAAGGTTAGCATATACTCACACACATGCTTAAGGATGAAAGATTTGAGCTAACATCCTCAATCCAATCAACAAAAACCTAAATAAAATATTCCTTAGTACAAAAAGCTTTGAAAGAAATCAAACAATATAATTCAAGTTCATCTGAGATTTTGCTGTTTTGGAAGGCTTTCTTTATATTACCCATCTGTATGGGTAGATTTTGGAACTCCAACCCTATATAAAATGGTCCTGACTCTCTAAGACTTACTGTTTTTTTCTTTCTTTGTGTACCACAGAATAACAGGCTAAGAAAATATGCCTTTGAATTGAAAATGAACGACCTGACCTATTTTGTGCTGGCAGCGGAAACAGAGTTGGATATGGACGAGTGGATCCACACCCTGAATCGTATCCTACAGATCAGTCCCGAAGGGCCCCTTCAAGGAAGGAGAAGTGCAGAGCTCACTGAGCTGGGGCTGGGTGAGAGCTCATGAATCCATCTCCCTTTCTTTGCCAAGTGTGATCAGTGTTTTTAGTGCCTTTAAACTGCAGTAGCTGTGAAGACCAGCTCACACATCCCTGAGCTGTGTGTTGTAAGACATCAACTTCAATCTTCACTCTTATTGAATAATGATGGTCACCATATGTAGGGATGATTTTGAGTTGACTGGCAATTATTTGAAGCTGTCATCCAGCAAATAATGTTGGAAATTATCTATTATCAGCATCAAAAATATACCTATATATGATGTGGGTTTTGGCCTTTTATTGCATTTAATTAGTAAATCTTACTATCTGAACAGGCAAATATGTATTACTTGCTCTTTGTTAAAAGGCAACTTTCATTTATGCTTTCTTAGCATACTGAGATCAGAGTACGTATGAATGTTCCAGAGTATGCATAATAGAAGATATTTTTATAAGATTAAAGAAACAATTTCTTCTCCCCAGTCTAATTCCCAGATAAGATTCTAATTCATTAGGAGCAAAGAAAAGAGAAAACAAAGAGCAAGAAAGGGTGGAAGGGTAGAAAACCAAGTCAGAGATGGATATAAGGCAAGCTCTCCACCAACAGTCAGTCATTGTTGGTGAAATAAAATTATATTAAAAACATTTACCAAGAGCTATGGTGCACTGGAAACCAAAGGGCCTTTACATTCTAGTAGTCTTAAGTATCACATGCCATAAAGTGAAAAAGTCACAGGATACTGAGGGTGAAAACTATTCTTGATTTCAACACAACTACGATGCGCCATAGTAGATGTTTTATCTTCGTTTACTGCTTTCTTCATAATGATCAACTAGAGTATTAATATTTACAGTGTCTTACAGACATTAAGTGACTGAAGCTGCAAGACAGGTTCTCAGTGAGTGGCTCGAGAGTGAGATTTATCAAAAACATACACATATTTAAGAACACGTTAGTATGTGTTGTTGAAGTAGACCAGTACATCTCCAAGTATATAGACAGTGTTGGAAAGATCCAAACTCCTTATTGTCATGCTATAGTGCCATGGCAACAATCCCAAAATGATCATCAGGAAGTCTCATTTCCAGACTCTGATTGCCTAGAATTATGGACCACTGGTACTGGACAAAACGAAGACTGAGGCTCGCTCGCATCCCTCTGAGTTCTTGAGTCTAACCTTGTCTTATATGTCACAGGCTGCAAAGATCTGTGACTCATATTACTTAATAACCTGTCTCGGTGAATCTTTTCAAGATCTGCTGGATAATTCAGTACCTTCTGAATGTACACCGGAAGAAACAGACTCTGCAGAGAACAGCCTACACCCAGACTTCACAAAAGTAATAAAGCTGACATTGTATTTGCACATGAATTTGAGCTGCTTGTTACTTATTGCTTTCATGCAAAAGATGGAAATGCTTTCTTTTAAGATTTCAACTAAGAGACTAATTCAGAACTTTCCATTAACCTAAGTTTTTACTCAAAATGCACACCGCTCTCAAAAATCAAAGCATGTATTTCCAGGTCTGCCAAGTAATAATACAGAGATAATACTAAGGGGCTGCTTTTTAGCCATGTGAATGTGGTCAGGCTGGCTCTGGATATTTAGACGCCAAGGTCTAACACGGTTTTCTCTATAGTACCTCACAGAAACAGAAGATAGTGTCAAAGAAACTCGAAACATGGAGAGGCTGAATCTGTTCTCGCTGGATCCGGATATAGACGTGAGTCACTGTTCTTTCTGACCAGATATGAACTTGGCCCATATGACTGGGGATTCTAATTTAGAATTTCTTCTTTATGATAAGTGGTGACTAAAACTTTCAAAAAATTTTCTAGACCTTGAAACTTCAAAAAAAGAACCTTTTAGAACCTGATTTTGTGATCAAACCCTTTGAAGAAAAAGCTGCCAAGAGAATTATGATCATTTGTAAAGCTCTCAACTTAAATCTTCAGGGATGTGTTACGGAGAGTGAAAATGACCCAGTAACGAATGTAAGTTTCTTTTCTGTTTCATCACAGACCAGTCAGCCAAAATCACACCATCAGAATCAGAATCTCTCCTATTCCTGATAATTCCCGGCACTGATTTCACATCTAGAAAGGGATAGTGTTCTGGAATTTGTCCCATGATATCTCCCCAGTGACTCATTTTCCTAAGGTGCTGTTTCTTCCTAGTGGTACCTGAGATAACTCTTAAACTGACATTTTCTTTTAATTTATATATTTGTTTTCATGTCTGTTATAGAAAAACAAAAGTAACAAACCAGTCCTGTGATTTCACAGTATTATTGTTTAGGCAAAGCAAAATAGTAAACCAAGTAAAATAATATTAGATAAATTTTAAATAAATAATGGTTCACATAGCATATGCAAATGCAGAAATTACAAAGGGGCTTTACCTGTACTTGGAAATACCATAGTGCCTATTGAATCTGTATAAATTCCTTCTTCTATTAAGCAAGAGAATGTCTTGAGAATTTTCTCTTAGGATTCTAGTGGATAGTTCTTGATTGATTATAAATGTGCTTATGGGAAGGGATATTTTATGAGCATAAATGTTATTAAGCAATGAACTGTAAAGAAGAAAATTAAAATTGCTCATAATCCTACCATCAGGATAAACCACAAGTAATTATTTGGTATATTTCTTTTCATTTTTTTTCAAAGCCTTCTGTTCTAATTGCTAATAAATCACCTCTCACTTATCATCTTTCACCTCAAAGAAGAATTCTGTTTTCCACCTCCTCGAGACAAGTATAGGTGCTTTAGAAGACAGCAACAGCATTAATTTTTTCGCTGTAAGGTGGGCACACAAAATCCCACAACTTCTTCCATTTATTTATGATGCTGAGAAACTAGCCTGGTGAGCTGTGAGAGGCAATGGTTGGCAGAAAGAATTAACTTTTCAGAGACATTTCTTAACACCTACTAGCCTTGTGTCTGTGGCACCTTGACAATTCTCTTCAAGCCTCCTAACCCTGGATACTGTCTACACTGTAGACCTCCAAATTTCATGAGGAAAACCCAAAAAAGTGTGCAGCTCCTGGATTAGACTGCCTGGCTTTCCATTTTAGGAGTTGTACCATGTTGGGTGAGTGGCTTGTTCTCAGGCTTCTCTAGGTAAAAGAGAATAATAACAGTACCTATTTCAAATGATTATGTGAAGGTTTTTTGTGTTGAATGTTTCTATGAAAGGTGGTACCATTTTCTAAATTGGCAAGATTGGAGCAAGAACAGATTTTGAGGATACAGATCAAAAAATACCATTTTGGACATATTAAGTCTGATAGGTTCTATTAAATAGTCAAATAGAGACATGCTTTGGTCAGATTCAAATGCAAGTTTGAACTCAGAGGAGTGGCAGTGAGTGGAGGTTCAGATTTGAGTCTAGTTCAGGGGTGACCAAGAGGATCGATTTAGCTCAGTGGTTGTGCCACCTGCTGCGCAAGCGCAAGGACCTGAGTTCGATCCCCGGTACCAAAAAAAAAAAAAAAGAGAGAGAGACAGAGAGAAGGGAGAGAGGGAGTCAGGAAGGGAAAGGAGAAGAAAAAACAAATCGAGATGTGCTATGTACGTGTCCCAACTCCCCACAAGGAGTGTAATCATTATGCAATGCAAACATGGACTAATAAAAACAAAAACTGAATAAATGAATGTACATAAAGAAAGGATCAGGTATGATATATGTAAAAGATGAATAGAGAAGTGACCTGAGAAGGAACTGCTACTGGAGTAGAGATAAACCAAGGAGTCAGCTCCTTGGTTGCTGTTTAACACAAAGTCAGAGAGGAGTCAGTAGATTTGTCAAAACAGAAGATTCCCACAGCACAGATGAGCAGTGACTACAGCAAGAGCTGTTTCCAAGTAGTAAAAGGGGTTAAGAAAATCAATCTGACCATGCAGGATTTAAATCAAAAACAAAATAGAAACCCAGAAGCTTGGTTTTTTAAACTGGAAATTTCAACAAACTTTAACCCAAGTCATAAGGTCACTATTATGTCACCCTATTAAATAAAAACTAGATTATTTTTCTCCAGCCCCTCGCTAATTTAGAAATAAAAATCAGACATAATGGTCTTTTCTTTCCAATGCCAAGGGCAAATGACTCTCTCCACGTGGATTCTTTTCTTTGTGTTAAGATGCATGTTCCAAAACTAAAGGTCTGTGTTTGGGACAGTCTTACCGGCCAGGAACAAAGCCAAGTTCCGAGAATAGCTTTCCTGTGCCTTTTCATATCTGGCAGGCCAAGAGAGGTAGATGATTTGGATGGAGTGATTTGTATTTTTGTGTTGTTTTTAATTCATCTTGCAGTTGATGTAGATGTTAAAAAAGACTAGGAAATTACTTCTTTAAAAATAATGTCAATGTGCCTATAATCAGCAACACAAAACAAATAATAAAATAGCCTCACCTTCACTCAACAGCAGTTTGTTGTTTAATGACATTGTTTCTGAAAATCTTTGTATGTATATTCAGTGACACTCTTTTATTAGCATAACTTTTTTAAAAAGCCATTTTTCTTAATTCAGTGAACATGTTCAAATTGATTGTAATATTTTCCCAATTTATTGAAGACCCAACTGCTACATTTAATGAGCATCTAAAGAAACCTTGAAAGAACTTTTTCATGATGAAGAAACAATATTTGACAGCTTGTAATTTTTTAGTCAGTAAATTGAAAACCAAATTCAAGTTGATCATTTCATAGTATAAAATATTTCTTTGAAAATAGGAATTGATTCTAAAAAATCTGAACAAACAAAGCTACTTTAAACAGAACGACAACTTCATGTTCTTGAATTTTTAAGAGAACAGAATACTAAGCCCAAGAAACCTATGACTTAATTTGCTAGAAGACCTTGAAAGGGCTTCAGTAAATTAACCTACATTGAAAAGCCAAGGATTCAAAAAATAAGATTTGACAATTATATATTGAAAAGGTAGATTGGAAGAAATAAATGAATCACCACATGAGGTTTAATTTCTGATGAGTTATCAAAGTAGGTAATTTATTGCCATTCACTAAACAGAAATGAAAATCAAAATGCAACAATTCAGCAAAAATAATGAGGATTTTATTTTTTGACCTTCAAAGTGTTTTTAATTCATACATGTCTGAGTTATATTCTTCTGATTTTTGCATCTTTTAATTCTTGACAGACGACCACTACCTCAAGCCTAGAGTTTTTCCTGCATAAAATTAAATTGACAAAAGAAAAAATTTACTGTATAGTTGCATTGTTTTCTTTAAAAATTTATTGAATTTTATTTTATATGTGTAATTCTATTTCTAAGAGTAAGGGAGCTGGAAGATACTGCTATTATTTAGGAATTGAGCTAGTAGCCCTGTTATAAGCTAATTGTATTACTAGATTTCAAAGGATGCAAGATGCTCATTATGTATTTAGTGAGATCCACAGATGTGTGAACCTGTACAATATCGAACTGGGTCATAATGTGCTTTTTTTGTATTACCATCTTGTTGGCAGATGACAAGAATCAATTCAAAATTAAGTAGCAGGAATAAAAGTAAAAATATATTTTGTAGGCACAGATCATCTTTAGAACCTGTAGTTAATTGCACAGCTATGATTGCTTATATAATGCACATAATTTTACATATATATATACACATGTATACATAACGTGTACCTATCTATCCATATGTATTTCAGCCTTAAGTCTCTGTTATGCTTGATAATTTTCTAGTTAACCAGTCCTTCTTTCTTTAATCTTTTCTCCTTCTCTGTGACACTGTGGCAGCATTTTAAAATTTTCACCAGTTTGCTTTATTTTTCATTTCTCCCCAAGGCTAGACTGTAGCTCAATTATGGAGCCTGGCTTCACTCTCACACCACAAAAACAAAAAACAAAATCAATTTCTATCTTTTTATGAGTAGTTTTTCTTCTCCCATTTCTATCCTTTGGATGCTGATATTTCCCACGATGCTGCTCTGATTCTCTTCTCTTTGTATCTTATCAATGAACAGCGTTATTACCATCATTAGGTTCCTGTATTCCCAAATGCAGGGATTTCCTTATTCATGTCCCTCTGTATCCCTTTCTCAAATCACCTAACACACATATCAACTAATCCATCCATCAATTAATCACACAGTTGATTTCCAAGCCCTGTAACTAAACACCCTTAATGTCTCTAATATGCCTTTCCCAAAAAGACCTTCTAATTAAATTGTCTCCTCTCCAATGCCACTCTACTATTCTTGCCCTGTGTCCTTTCATGTCTTTTTATGTCTTTGCATACATGTACTCATGCTAGGAGTCCTTTAAATCAACTCTGTACCTAATTCGTACTTCTTATAACCTCAACCAAGAAATCTCCCTGTTCCTTCAGATCTTCCATTACTTTCCCATTTTCCCTGTATTTTTCATCTCCCCTTTATTTCTCATCGTCAGCTTCTTTCCTGACATTCAGGAAATGTTTAAAGAGAAATCCACACAGAGGCTTGTAGTTGGTTAATATTCAAGAACTGCCTGTGGTGGGGAACAGAAATTCATGCAGGGTGCAGAAATGGCATGCCCCTGGATCTGTCAGGATATGAGTGCAGAGTGGCTCAAGGAGGCATAAAAAATATAGCTAATGAGGTTGGGAGAGTGGTTACTTTGAACAAATCAGTAAGTTTATTGCACAGAGAAGCAAAGAGATTAGTGAGAATGAATTCCAGATTCCTCACTATTGGAGGACATACAGTTTTGAAAAACAGAAAGGTCAAAAGGATTCCTTGAGTGTTTGAATTGAAATGAAGGTAGCAACATGAACCCATTCATTTTTAATAAATATTTGTATATAAATAGAGCTAAAGAAATAATTATAGATACACTTGAATATTGCTGGGGAATATATACTTGTGGGGTTTTCCATTCATGGGGTGAGAAGCCACAGAAGCAATCCTGTCCCAGTGACAATGAGCACAAGCAGGCAAATCTTAGTTTTAAAATGTCATCCTCACCAAAAGAACCAGCACTACATGGAGAAATGTCTGGGACATAGAAAGTATGAGGTGAGCCTGGAACATATGCTGGGAAAAGAAGTATCCAAAACATGAAATGACTCTGCCAAAATTATTGAGGAGCTACTCTGAAGTGGGTGCCTTTTGCCAAATCTGAGATAATTTGAGCATCACTATAAATAATGATCATAAGCAATTAAAAATTTTTGAGTAGTAAACCATGAGTCTATACATGTGTAAATAAATAAATGAATTTTTTAAATGAAAGAGAAGGGAAAGCTTGCCTTAATAGTAGAATATCAACGAATACATGTAGAAAAACGATGAAATTAGAAAATCACCATCAGTGGCCAACATAGTAATTGTTCGATCTAGTGGGCGTTATCATTGGAAGTTAAGACTGGTGGGCTGGTTTTGATGAGTAGTGAGACATTGGAGTAATCTTGGAATTTATTCCCACAAATCCTAATCAATTACTGAAGGGGAAATGGTGATCTTAAAATAAAGAAAAGTAGCAGATACCAACATGACCAGAAGAGTGTGAGGTTAATACTACAGGTGCTAAAAGAGTTGACATTGCATGTCCTTAATTCAATGAACTATCAAAAAGTTCAAAAAATTCAAAATAAGGGAAAGTAGGTAATATCTGTTAAAATAATTGATATCTGTTAAAAACAAAAAGAAACCTCAACTGAGTTACTAGCTCTTGTTAAGAAGCTTTCTTCTCTCTCTGACAAGAGATCTTAACAACAATTCAATGTCTACTTAATTACTTATCACACTGTTGTGATGTCTAGGTCATCCACTGAGGTATTGGGCATGTCTGGAGCAGCAGCAAATACATAGTAAATGTTCAATAAAGATTTGCTGCTATTGTTATTCCATCAAACTATAGTTAAAAACTGAGAATTGGCTGGGCCAGTGGAATATATCTCAATGCATTCTGACTTCTAAGAGTCTATTGCAGATTACCAGAAGCCTGAGAAGACTGAGGTGGCAGGTGTGTTCTGAGAATTTAAAGAAAATAACTGGAAAAAAGTTGTGTGCTACGTGTGTAGCACAGCATAGGGCAAGAGATAACGTAGTGATAAAACTAGAATGAAGCAACAAAAGAAGTGCAGTTCTGGGTTCTGAGGCACCTGCAGGAGGAAAGGTCCCAGTTACTTCCCGCTGAGTGAAGGGCAGCTCCTTTCTGCTTGTGTTGTACCTCACACTTTGTAAAATGATGTACAAAGGAGGCTGCTGCATGGGTTACAGTTTTCTGTCAAAACCATCTGTTCTCTATTTTTCATGCAGATTGAGCCTTTTTTTGTGAGTGTGGCACTTTATGACCTCAGAGACAGCAGGAAGATTTCTGCCGATTTTCACGTTGATTTAAACCACACTGCTGTCAGACAGATGCTCCTGGGGGCTCCCCTGGCCTTGGAAAATGGCAATATTGACACCATCACTCCAAGACAGTCAGAAGAACCTCATATCAAGGGACTTCCAGAGGAATGGCTAAAGTTTCCAAAGCAGGTTGTACTTTTTTTTTTTTTTTGGAACTGGGTATCAAACTGGGAACCATGCGCTGGTAAGGCAGGCAGCGGAACCACTGAGCTAAATCCCCAGCCCAAGGTTGCACTTTTATTTCCTTGTGATGGGACAGAAAATTATTGTTCCAGTGTTTTTACCAATAGATCACATAAAATGAACAATTTCCCCCAAAAAAATTTCTCAAAGTTGTCCTTTTCTTAAAATGTCATGTTTTTAAATGTCTTCAGTGTGATTTCTTAGATGTTTATTAGTTTCTTTCTTGGTACCTAGGCTATATTTTCTGTAAGCGATTCACATTCTGAAATTGTTTTGGTGGCCAAAATCGAAAAAGTCCTGATGGGAAACATTGCAAGTGGGGCTGAACCTTATATTAAGAATCCAGACTCCAATAAGGTAATGAGGAATTTTCTTATAAATAATTCTAATGACTTTCACCCTGGCATGGTATCACATGCCTGTAATCCCAGAGCTCTGGGAGAGAGCGTGGCGGGGGGAGGCAAGTTCACGCACAGCCTGGGCAGCTTAGCAATTTAACAAGACCTTGTCTTAAAGTTTCTCTTATATGAAAATCCCTAATTATAAATAGAGAGCAAAATAAAAATAGATCATAGGAAGCAGCAAGATCTTTCTCAGATGAAAAGGAGATCAAGAGATGCAAAAAAAGAATTGAGATGTATTATGTATATGTACCAGCTCCACACAAGACTGCAAACATGTATTGGAAACATATACAAGTAAAAAAATAAAATTAAGGGCTGGGAATTTAGCTCAGTGACCCCGTGCTTGCTCTGTAAGTGCAAGGTCCTGAGTTCACTCCCGGGTACCAGTAAATAAATAAATAAATAAATAAAATTTTAAAAGGCTAAGGATGTGAAGGCCTTGGGTTCAATCCTTAGTATCTCCAAAAGAAAAAGTAAACAATATTCAATTACTTTCAAGAAATTAAATCACACTAATTTTCTGAATTATTAAGTTTGATAGATGTGTGGCTTTAAATATTCACTTGCTGGTGAAATTAATACCCATCAGACATTTTTAAAGTCTAAATTTTTGGTTTATGTCTTTTGGTAAGTCAGTAACTTCTGACTTCTGAGAATCTATTGTTAGGGAAAAAATATAGATAAAAGTTGATGCCCAAGGATCAAAATATCATAGTATTGAAAAGTTAGAAACGATTTGAGTAAAAACAAGTAAATATACTTTGCTAAGTCATCAGCAAAGCTAATGATGTGCTCAGTGAAAAAGTAAGATAGATAATTTTACATCAAAGTATAACACTTATGTAAAGACAGAAAGAGGAAAGGGAATAAGTACTTCAAATGTTGGAACTATAGATAATATTATGCTATTTTCTTATCTATTCTATTGTCATATTTTTAAATAATCAAATACTACTGTTTAATATATATTTTCTTGCAAAATACATATTTGAGGAAATTACTCATAAGATTTGAATTTAAACATGTGTAACCATTGAGGGCAGAGTTTAAGATATTTATAAGTCTCTTCTAATTCAAGATCTGGTAAGCTAAGGTGTTCATGCTAAAGCCAGTCTGGCATCTGATTTTGCAAATAAAGTCTAGCTAAAACACAGTCACACATTTATTCACTTATGGATTGTCCTATGGCCACTTCCCGGCCACAGCCGCAGCTACAGAAGCTGTGACATTGACCGAAGGCCCTATGAATCACTTTATAGTACAAATCTGCTGGCTTCTATCAAATGAATGAAATGACATATTATATAGATAGTAAGTATAAATTTGATAATACTTTCAAGATGATAAAGTCTTTTAAGTCAAACAGAGAAAAGGGAAAGGAAAGATTTGATCTTCCAAGAAAAAGGTAGTTGCTACATTTGGAATTTCCAAACTGAAAAGAAAGAAGAATCTTCTACAACTGTTTGAACACAGAGGGTGTTACTTTGCCTTTATAAAGTAGACTCTGTGGGTTGGTGAGCCAGGGTTTCACAAAGCTTTCACATAATACTACAAAAATGTATTTAGTATTATCGTACCCTTACATTTTCTAAAGTGCTGTTCCTAATCAATAATGTTATTTATCCCTTCTTTAGTTTGCACAGAAGATACTGAAGTCCAACAGACAGTTCTGCAGCAGATTGGGGAAATATCGCATGCCATTTGCTTGGGCTGTGAGGTAGGTTGATCAACATTGAAACCATTAGTTTTAAACACTTTTCTGTTAACTATAATTTGCAATGTGCCCACACCTAGAAGGATGCTAATGTAGCCATCTCCACGAACATCTCAAGCTTCTCAGAGACATTTCTCACTATATTTCATCAAAACAGCTTGTAATAGAGAGGGCTCTGATGTGTCCAGCGGGGGCTTGACTAGGGGAGCTGTAAATTCTCGGTTGGTGTCAAATCAAAGTCATAACTGGTTTATTGTGCATACTTGGTTTCACAAACCCTTGACATCATGTTAGTTCGAGAGTTTGATGTGCACAAACTCCAGAGGGATGTGCTATGATTTCCTGTGCAGTTGCACATTTTCACGAGAGCTCAGGTCTGTGTATAGATGTCTAAATGAAGCCAACAAATTGATTATTCAAAATTCTTTTCAATTTTGACATAGATTAGCATAGCTAATTTTACCCATGCCCATTTACTCTGATAAAAATGCTGAGTTCCATGTATACTGAAGTTGGAGCTGTCTATCTGGGGATATTTCCTCTACATAAAGGACAATATTTGCCTTTAAGATCTGCTTTAACTTCAATGACTGTTGTCTTCCTCAATCTCTTTACATCTTGATTAGCATAAGAATTTGTGAAAGAGAGATGACCCTATTATAACTCATAAGGAAGAAAAAGCAGAGGTCAACAATGTACAAATTGAAACAACTAAGAGGTTAGTTAGACCTACAACATAAGACGGGCTATTAAGTATTCATTTGAATGTGAGTGGCATCATCCCTGTAATAGTAACTTCAAAATCTAGAGGGAAGGGAGAGTCTGTTATTCACAGCATTTTTACATCATACAGTTGATCTAAAATGATGCATGTATCCAAAATAAACTCATCAATATCTGTCATGATTTTGAGGTTTGAGATTTTAAATTGGGGAAGAAGAAATGTGGAAGTCTGAGCAGCAGTAAACCAAAACAGACTCTAGGAATTAGTTTTCTCTATGGTAGTTCTATGGCCAAGGAGAAAGAGGTCAGGCCCAGAGCCCAACAACCTTGGGAGTCCAGGTCAGGCCACCAATTCTTGTATCTTTGGGCAAATTTCCTTTCCAAGTTTCAGGGTCTCCATATATGAAATGGATCTGACAATACCTGCCTCGCGAACTCTGTGTGTAACAGATGCAAAAGCATTTGGCATAAAGTAGATCATGAATATCACTTTATTCTATTTTTCTATCTTTGTTACAGGGAATGCCATAACATTCTACGAGAAAAGATGTTATTTATATATACTGAACACTTTCTGATACATTTAACTAATTTTATTTCTCATAGTTCACTGGCCAAACATTTTCATAGTGTTAAGTAATCTCAGATCCCACAAGGAAACCTGTTGAAGAGAGTGGAAGCAAGATGTTCCTTGGCAAAAGTGAAGTATTCCTACACAGGAAAATTATAGTAGTGAGCACAATTTTGCTTTAAGGATCTTAGCACTGTTCTGAGATTGGAGATGCAAGCGTTTTAAAGCTAGACAGAACTGGGCTTGAAACCTCAACTCTATTCTGGATCAGTCAGGTGAACACAGGCAAGTTATAGTCTGTCTTCACCTCTTTTTTTAACATACAATATGTATATATGTTAATGTTTCAAAGATTAATTAGTGTAGATAAGTATCAGATGAGAGAGCTATTATTGGAAGTTATTACTACTATAATTATTCACCTCAACCAGTCCCCATTTCCACAAACTTAGGGTCAGTGAAGAATAATACGGAGGAAAAAACAAAAGAATTATCTGTTCTTGAAAGAACCTGAGGAGTTGAAAGAAGTAGCAATCTTACTTTGAAGTTCTCTCTGTACAGTAAGATGCAAGGAAGACAGATGAGTTTGCCAAGGAGGCTGACAATATTACCAACTATTGAAGTTATTATTCCTAGGAAAGAAAAGCCAATAAAACCATGAGCTCATGCTATATTAATGCCCAGTTAGTGGTTTGGGTTGTATTTTAGGAAGCAATGTACACCACCGATTCGTGGATAAAAATATATGAATTTCATTTACATAAACTTCTTTGGAAGCTGAGAAAAATGATTAGGAATATAGTTTTACAGATAATATGTTAGATTGCTTGGATTATCTAACTGCAAAAAAATACAGGATCCGGCCAAATAAGATTTTTATTTCCCTTCATGGTTCAAAACCTATCTAAATAAATGTTAAGATCTGTGGAATGTTAGCGTTATTCACATCCTTTTGACATAAGTTATCTTCCTAATGTACTTGAATACTTTACAGATATTGCGGATTCACCGGCTACTTTTCCTATTATGTTTTCTAGATTGGAGTTTGTTTCACATTATAGCTTTAGTGTCCCCCAAGATATTTTGGTCCTTCAAATCAACAGTCATTAAAAGGGTATCACTGACCATATTGTTTCTGCTCATATTTTACCCAGATGTAATCACCTCACGCAAGAAAGCACACACAGAGGCACATCACTAGGAACAACATTTCATTTTAATTTAATCTGGTTCATATCCTCATATTTGGCACCAGCAGTGTGGCCATTTTGTAGAAAAAAGGCTGTCCTTGGAATAGGAATGGAGGACACAAACACATAACAACATAGGATATTTTACACTGAGTGATTCAGGAAGAAGTTGACCATGACAAATGTGTTTGTTGCAAATGGAACTCTTTCTACAAATGTCACCTTCAGAATCATAAGTGCCTAAAATCCATCCCAGGACTCTTTTCTGATTTCCTTTTCTTTGTCTCATTTGATGTTCTAAATGGGCTAACACACAGTGCTGAATTTCTTTGAAACTAACCAAAGGTAAAATAAGGATTTTATTCTTCATCTGCACATGTAAAGAAGGTGCAGCTATTATCTAAAGCTTCCACACTGACAAAACGCCCCCAAATGCTTATCTAATCTCAGTTTGAATCCTTCCAGGGACTAAGATTGTAATATGTGCAGTGGTTTCTTTTGTCTCTCCTTGTATAGCTCTAATGATTAGATAATTCATATTTTTAATTCTTAAACTGCCTGATGACCATTAAGCTTTCTGTTCCACAGCCACAAAAAAATGTATAGTTCTTCTTATATGTTCCACCTATTCATACTGCCTATGAATGACACCTATCAGGACGCCTAAGGTGCTTTTCCTTTTGGTTAACGCTGTATTCCCTTCCATCATCCCCCAAATTCCATGGTTCTGAGATGCTCACCATGTACTAATCACTGCCCAGCTGTAGCAGCTGGAACTGATATCATGTCCCAGCCATCTTGAAACCATCTGTGTGAATGAATCAGTTTCTTGGTTTCTTGCCAGTTAGTGTATTTTCGGAGTAATGAGGGGCTGCATGTCACTGTGAGCAAAACTACCCCATGGTGCTATAGTCTTCTTCCATTATGATGAGTGGCCAGTTAAGGGTGCAATTTCTATGACAGAGCTGTGGATAAAGGAAAGCATGAGTTGTATAACGCATATATTAAGGTATTTGAACTCATTGGTTCATCCAAAAATTATTATTCAACTCAGTTTAACTTCCTGTCTTGTTGGAAAATATAATATTGGTTTCAACATCTCATACATTTGAACAAAAAGTCTATATTATATTTAAATAAAAGTATTTTCAAATTAAGCATTTTCATTCTGTCTTCCCAGTGTTGTTTGATAGAGGGACTTTTTTATTTTCCTGCAGTCACTGCTTAACAGAGAAATGAGGCACCAGTTTGAAGGACTCTAAAAATATCATTCTGATAAAATTCCTGGCCCATTGTCCATGTTCCACTAAAGCTCTATAATCTGATATCCATTCAAGTGGGCATTCCAGCCTATGTCTGAAAATATTTGGTTAATTTAAAGAATGATAAAATATTCTAGTAAAGGTCCTTAAGGTAGAAGTAAAAATCCAACCTTTCTCTAACACTGAAGTAAAATCAATTATACGTAATCTAAATCTTTTTCAATCACACAATTTATGAAGAAGTATGGGAAACAAAGAACCAACATTTAAGCATACTATGAATGAATTATTGCCTGACATTACTATACTATTTGGACAAAAACAATTTATAGATTTTAACTGAATTTATATGGTTCCAATGAAATGGATCCAGGGAGAACATAATGGATCTGGTCATGGTATTATCTTTATTTAATACAAAAATATGGCTGAGTTTTCCTCCATTTTATCTTTTTCCTGTCCTAATAGTTAGGACATGGGCCCATTTATTTCCACAAAAATGTTTTGTGAATCCCACCCTCTATATTCATATATACAACCTCCTCCCGGTGCCGTTAATGGTGTCACCCAGAGAGAAGGGACCCTGTCTTGCCCAGGTTTAAAATGTCTTGAGAAAATAATAAAAATGAACACCATGTTCCTGCTATTGTATACTATGCTAAGGTTTTTATATAAGTTACTAAATATAAGACATCATTAGAAAAACAGTTGTAACATGAATTGACATCACTAAACGTAAAGCTGAAAATAAGAAATGAAGCATAGCCAGTGCAATGTGTAAAGGAAACCTTTGTCAAGAGGCTCTTGAATCTTTTTATTTTTATAAATTCCTACAGTTTTCTTCCATTATAAAAGAAATCTCCTTCATTTCCTCATCTTAAAAGTACAACTCTACAAAAAGTAACTAGTTACCAACCTGAATAACTATTAATTTCTTTAAGGTCAGTATTTAAAGACAACCAGGGAAATGTGGACAGAGACTCAAGATTTTCGCCATTGTATAGACAAGAAAGTAGCAAGATTTCAACTGAAGACCTCCTTAAACTAGTATCAGACTACAGAAGGTATGGTTTCTGGATGCTCTTAGAGTTAACATTGCCTGCCACATTGCCGCCTTTGATTTGTTCTCATTCCGTGGTGATACCTGCCTACCTGGGTGTCAAATGTCCAAACCCCACCAGAGGCAGATGCTTTCAGATGACTTCCCATGTGCCCAAATGGTGCCACACTGTTGCCCAATTGCATAGACGAGCATAAAGTAAACAATGTCAGTTCTCTGTAGAAGTGTGACAGTGAACCCCAGCCTGCAGTATATTGCCTGAAATAGCAACTCCACAAACTTTCCTCCTGAGTTCACAATTTAAGCACACCAGGGAGGAGAGTGTGTCTTCTACATACAGCATCAGCTAGAGGAGGTCAGCTGGGTAGGAGAATCTGCTTCCACAAAGGTCGTTTAATTCATTCCAGTTGGTGCTGGCTATTGCTGGGAGCTCAGTTGTGTTCATGGGCTGTGATCTGGTACTTTCCCATGGAAGCCTCTCCCTGAGGTGCTTTAACACTCTTCTAGCCAGGAGGCTGAATTCTAAGAATGAAAGGTCCTCAGGGATAGGAAATGAGCACTGCCCATTTCTTGAGACTAGGCCTGGAAACTGCTGCAGCATCATTTCTGCCATACTCAAATATCAATCTGTCATAGCACATCCACTCAAAAGGAAGGGAACACAAACACCTCTCAAGGAGTTTAAAAGAATTTTAGGACCATGTTTTAAAACTTCAGCGAACAACTTACTTGCTATCAAGCATGATATTTGTCATTCATATATTTCAGAAGAGGTAGCAGAAATTATTGCTAAGAGAAGAAAAATATAAAAACCATGCATTTTTAAATGAATCACAACATCTGAAGATAGGCCTCACTGAGCTACTTATCTTAAACTGTTAGTGCCTAATACGCACAATATTCTTGTACCCTTTCCAAGTATTACCTCTGCCTCTTTCACTTAAGAATCAGAATCAGCAATCTTTCCCTGGTACCAAAAAAAAAAAAAAAGGATCACCAATCTCCTACCAATTAACTTTGTTTATTCAAAGCAAAGGTAATATGATGTCATGAAATAAGCATAATTCTTATTTTCTGTAACATCAATAGATGATATGTGTCTCTTTCTCTAGAGGAAAGACTCTCCTTTTGTTGTTCTTATTCTGATAAAATATAAACTTCAGAAAATAAAATAAAGATGAGAAGTAAAACCTTGGAGGAGCCTATGAAAGCATTCCCAATAGGAGGCATTACCCCTCTTTATTCATCCAACATCCTGACCAAAATCTATACCATGGTCTTAGCAAGGCTACCCAGGCCACAGGTGAATACTAAGAGTGCTTTCTGCAGTGCACAGAAGCAGGAAACATAATGTTGAGCAGCATAGTTTGGAGCATTCTGATATAATCTGGAGGAAGCAAACCTCTCACAAAACTCATGTTATCAGTGAATGGCAAAGAAGATCATCACTGTGGCAGTGAGGGAACCATCTAGATTATACAGTGCAATCCTGACATTAAAGAATTTCATGGAAGTCTCACACCTCAAGACATTTAGTTTCAGTGGTGTGCAGATAAATATTTAACAACTGATGCTCTAGAGGAAAAAGTGAATTAGTACTGCTAGCCAATGTCTGTCGCGTGAATTCTGCCATTGATGATTCTGAGCTGCTAATGGGGTTTGAACATTGAACACAGGGCTGGGAGGAGATGTGAACACCATTAAAAAGCATTTCCATTTAAAAATCCTCAAGGGCATGGGTAGTCTTATCATAAATAATAAATAAAATAATTAGAATACAATGAATTTTGAATCACTACTTTTATGTTTAGTGTAATTTGTTTAATGTTGTTTATATAATTTAATTATTCATTCTGGCTGAGTTTAACAACTAACATGCAAAATTCCTAAAAATTTAACAGTCAGCTTCTCCCAAACTGGGAAGAGCTGGACCTGAACCACCCCTATTAAGTATTCCACTTTTCAAAGTAGATTTTCTCAAGGGACTAACACTTAAAAGTGTTATCGGCAACTTACGTACTACTCAAAAGGAAGACTGGTGGGATAGGGCTTTGGTAAAGAGGGAAGGAAGGAACTGTAGGCACTCAAGGGTCAGAGAGTGGACATAGTTGAGAGAGATGAGGAAGGAGTGTGGGTCTACATTCACAGACAGGCCAGGGAAAGGCTTGTTTGTTGACGAAGGGGAAAAATACAGACTTAGCAATTGTACCAAAGATCATCTTGCTCGCAAAACAACTTTCATCACATAAACCATATTGCTTAAACCAATTCGAGCACCTTTTATGATAACCAAACTATAAAATTCACTGTCACAACTGTTTGGTCATTTGTGTAAGTATTATCTGAAGTTGGCCAAATAAATTTAAGATATTCTTCAGAATATCTGTAACTTGATTCCTCCGTGATTTTTATTTTCATATGCAGTAACACATAAATCTCACTTTCCAAAGTTAAAGCAGCTAAGAGAAATCACCAAAGATGATTTAGGATCTACTGCATACCCTTCTCAAAACTCAGAATTATAGTAGTTTTTTTCCTTGAAAATTAAAACAATTGTGTGTGTGTGTGTGTGTGTGTGTGTGTGTGTGTTGCTGTACTTTCACAGGGCTGACCGAAGCAGCAAAATGCAGACCATCCCTGGGAGCCTGGATATCGCTGTTGACAACGTTCCCTTGGAGCATCCAAGTATGATGATGACTTCATGGTTCCGTTACAGAGTTTTGAGCATCTCATGGAGTTTTTTACTTGCTTACTTGGTCAATGGGTCAATTAAGATTTTGCAGTTTGTTTTGTTTATTCCAAAATGGAAACTCATTATGGAAATGAAATTTGTCATGGGTCTTCTTAGTTTTCCATTTAGACAATGCATACTGTAAGGAAGACAGCATTCTGGATAGCACAACATTTTTCTGATGTGTGCAAATCAGGGTTGAATAGTCAGCAAGACATTAAATTATATCATTTAATCCTCAAACCTTGGTGGGCTGCACATAAGGAAGGTCGGGTATAGATAGATGAATTAACTGATAACCCACCAGGGGGAGAATCTACCTTCTATCCACTTCCACTGACTCACAGTACAGGTTGGTTCAGCCACACTGTACAGCCAGAGGGCTGTTCTGAGCCCTGGGTGTAGGCCCCCAAGTGGCATGAAAATATTACAGTGGAAATATTGCTAGACTCTGTTACTACACAGAGAAGATCTATATTTTTCAGAATATAGCCAAAGATACACCTTAGGTAAAGAAGAAAATTAGAATTTTGAAAGCTTTTACTAGTTTACACAGGAAAGTTTCAGAATTCAGAACAAGTCAAGGCTTTTGATAGTGAACAACATCCAGGGAGATGTTTGGGTTATCATTTGCGCTACTAAGATTTCCATTCTTATAATTTTCCACAAATCATTTTAATATGAAATATAATGAACATTCTGTTAAGCCCTGACTCCAAATCTTTTTTACATTGATTGGTATAAAAAAGCAGGAGATAAACTAAGCCATTTCCCCTACCTGATTTGGGAAGCTGGGGCTTTTATTACATATGGAAAAAAATAAAATAAAAGAAAAAGCTAAATATCCTCTTGGAAAGAATGGTAAGACATTAATTTGAACATAAAATAAAAATATTATACTTGATTTAGGGAAAAGTTGTAATATGATTCCCAAGCACACATAGCTGGTCACCATGCTTTATGAAATAAAGGAAAATTCTCTCCGGGGTAAAGGACAGTAGAAGGCTTTGCTATCCTTCATTCCTAGAACTGCAGCCTTCAAATTAGTGACAGAAGTTTGATTTGTAAATCCCTATTGATCTCTTCTCTCTTTTTCTTAAGCTATTCCTACAAAGTTACACTTTAAAATTTTATAAAAATTGAACAGAAATATAAGCTATAGCATAACAAATAATATAAAGAAAGCTCCAAGCCCTGACTGTGAAATCAGTCCACAGAGAAAAATTAGTTTTAATCCATCTGGTACTATCAGTAATAGACTTACTGGCCAATTTTTTTCTGATCTGTATTTGTTTTATTGATATAGTAATATAGTAGAGGTCAGTAGGTTACTCCTTATTTTATAATGTCTTATTAATATATGCAGAGGATCATTAGCTAAAATTTACTTTTTAAATGAAATAAAAATAGTTGTAAATACATCTAAAAGACTCACCAGCTTTTTAGACATAAATTTTTATATTAAATATATAACTTGCTTACTTATCATGCCTGAATTTTATAGCATCACACAGCATCATTTGGTACACAAGTATGAAGTTTATATTCTGAGTGTACTTGTTTTAAAATATGTTAAGTATTGTTCACTTTTTTAAAGAACCATATTAAATGACAAACTCTTATTTTCTGATTTTTTAAGACTGTGTAACATCGTCCTTTATCCCTGTCAAGCCCTTCAACCTGATGGCTCAATCAGAACCCACAGTGGAGGTGGAAGAATTTATTTATGACTCAACAAAGCATTGCCGTCCTTACAGAGTATACAAAAATCAAATTTACATTTACCCCAAACACCTCAAGTACGACAGCCAGAAATGTTTCAACAAGGTACGTGAAAAACTGCTGAGGTAGCACCTTTCTCTCCACAACATACGAAACATACAAGACAGTTTCTGAAAACTGCAACAGCGAATTACTAGCCAACATTTCAAATAGCAAATCATTTGGAGAAAATGCTTAGTTAGGAGCCAAGTGGCCCATCTTAGAATTCTTTAAAGATACACAGTTCAGAAACTTATTACTAATCCTTCTTGAAATCAGCCCCAAGTAAATTTTATCTAGACCATTTTTTTAGTTTCTTATATTCTGAAAATAGCTTGCCTGCCCCTTTCAATATGAGCTTTTTCTTTCCTTTGAAAGCTTTGCAGATCCTTCTGCTATTTCTGAGCACTGTGCATACTGTCACAAGAAAATGTTGGTTATTCTACATTTTCCAGATTTAATTAGAAGCTACTTATTTTAGCCACTTAAATTGTTTTAGGGTGTTATTGAAGAGGAAATTACAATTTCCATTTCCCCCCACTGTAATTTCAGGCACGAAATATAACTGTGTGCATTGAATTCAAGAATTCCGACGAAGAAGGTGCCAAGCCGGTGAAGGTGAGCCAAGTCCCTAAGGCAGGAGGGTTGTCTTGGTGCTCTGTGTTCTTGGCGGGGTTTTAATGTGAGTGTGGTTGAAACAGGAACAATTTAATGCATTTGCTTTCAGTTTTCTCAAATCTCTTGATTTAATAGCCATCATTAACTAAAGCTATTAGACATGCCAGTCTCTCCTTGCCCTCTTCACTTTTCACTGTTTGGCAAAAGGGAAACCATTCTAATGTGAAATAAATCCAGACGTCCCCCTCTGGAAGAAGCTGCCCTTTGCAAAGAGTAGCCAGACTCTGGATTCTTCCTGTGTGATCTAAACTGCCACGTCCTAGGCGGCCTCCGTGCGGTCTATACAGGGCCGGGCCGAACTGCCCTCATGGTTCACACAGAAGTCCTGGAGAAGCTCACATTTCTGAACAGAGTAGGCAGCCTGGTGCCCAAGGGACTGGAAAATGGCCCTGGGTTGATCGCATGATTGATAAGATCAATAAAACTGTGAGGGTTGTATGAACTATTTTATCTTAAGTTATAAAAGTGCCACTGAATGGCATTTTCTAGAGTTCACATTTGATATGTACTTTATTTTAAGGGCTCCAAACAATGTAAAATAACCTATAAAAATTTGAGGGGAAAATTGTTTTTAGAGGGTCTACTCCCAGATATTCCTAATTTCATTGAATTAGAAGAAGGAGGTAGTAAACGATGAAGGTAATTTGTAAGTAACCCTACCATCATCTGAGATAATTTCTTAAAACAATCTGTCAGGTGCAAATCATATCCTCTGATGTATGCTACCAGGAAGGTTTGTAGCATTATTGCGAAAACAATGACCAGTTAGAGAATAAATGAGTCACACAGAGGAAAGAGAAAGAGTTCTGTAAAAATCATCTCAGCCACTGTTGCCATCCACAGGTACCAACCTCCACAAAAGCATTAGCATAGGGAGAGAAAAGCAAGTGAAATATAATCATCAGACAAGGACAGTGGGCAGGCAGAGAGCAAACACACTGGGCCTGATAGAGTGAAGTTTTTATGGGAAAAATTCTGGGAAAGAGGAACAATCACAGGCATGTAAATCCCATGTTTCATTGCATTCTAAATATCACAGAGATACAGCAAGGGCAGATGTCAGACTCCAGATAAAGGCTCTGAGCTTTGGGCTAAGGGGGGCTTCTAAGCTGTACGACTGGAAAGTGCCATGTCCCATCCCCTGGCTTGATTAGGGATCAGATAGATCAGTAACACAAGGTACTGGAGCCTGGAACCGGAAGTGTCCTGCCAGCTCAGCCTGGTAAGTTATCAGAAAGTGTGTCTTGTTCCTACGATTGATAACTGAAGGGTTGTGACTATTTTGTAACTATTTCAGAAACACATAATGTGCCCTTCATACCTTTTAAACAGTGCATATATGGAAAACCTGGAGGGCCCCTCTTCATCTCAGCTGCCTACACAGCAGTTCTGCACCATGCCCAGAACCCGGATTTCTCTGATGAGGTAAGGACCAGGCCTCCACTGTTTCTTCTTTTATTTCACAGGTCAGTATAATAGAGATTATGCTAAAGAGCCTTACCAGCCATTGCAGCATTTTATGTCATAATGGAAAGGATGAAGGACTTTAGTGCGAGCTAACACCATCCCTTATAACCTAAATGATCTTTTTATTTTATTTATGTATTTATTTATTTGGTACCAGGGATCAAACTCAGAACTTCGCGCTTGCCAGGCAGGTGCTGTACCACTGAACTACATCCCCAGCCCCCTAAGTGATCTTACACTCAGCATGACAGGAGCTGGGCCAGGGGTTTAGCTCAGTGGTTCTGGCATCCGCCTTGCAAGCACAAGGTCCTGAGTTTGATCCCTGGTACCAAACAAGCATGGCAGGAGCATGTCCTGCCCTGCCCAACTCAAGATCACCCCAACACATGCCAAGCACCAGCTTTTATTCCACACACATACCATCTCATTTAATGCCCAGAGTAGTTCTTAAAAGCAGCTACTGTTATCACCTCCCTGTCTCATGGATGAGGAAACTGAGGCTCAGAGCAGTCAGGTGACTTTACCAAAAGCACTTAACTAATAACTGACAGTCAGAATTCAAATCAGACCATGTGATGACTCCAGACCACCCCAAAAACATCACTGGATCAATGATAAATTGCCATACACATGTTAGCTCCTGTTACAAACAGCTCCACACAAACAAGTTTCAGGGATATCATTTCATCTCTAACCATAAAACAAAAGTCTGAACTAATAAAACCTGCTGATCTCATGCTGGGAATCAAAATATTATATCTTTTATGTGCAGCTCCCAGTGATGCTAGCACACATTACTACAATTTAGTGGTGTAAAACCATGGGCACCTGTGAGCTCACAGCTCCGAGGGCCAGAGGGTGACGTGGCCACAGGGCCGGAGGCTCGGGGTCGGCAGAGCCACGGCCTCTGAAGCCTCTAAGGAGGATCTTTCCTCACCATCTCCAGCTTCTAGAGGCTCCACTTCCTTTCCTCTGCCTCCCAGCCATCTCATCCCTTGCCATCTGCTTATCTCCTCCAACTCTCGCTCTTCTGCCTCCCTCATACAAAGCCTTTGTGATGGACAGTGCTCACTTGTAAAGTCCAGGAGAATCGCCCATCTCATGGTCCCTAACATAATGACACCAACAAAGGCCTTTTCACCAGCTAACGTAACTCATTTGCTGGTTCTGCATAGTGAGATGTGGGAGGCGTCCTTGGGAATCATCTTCTTCTCCACCATACCTTCCTGCGCATCAATCATGTTAAAATTAATTTTAAAAGTACCAATGAAACATCCTGCCTGGCCTTTCCTCCCACCTCCATATCCATTCAGTGCAGTGGATTTTCCTCTGTGAATTCAGGACAGAAGATGAAAAAAAAAATTAAGGAAAAGAGCTACTACCATAATACCAAATATTTACCATATTGGCCGAACCTTTAGCCAAAACTATGAGAAAGTTGCAGTCTTTGAAAAAAGTATGTTCTTAAATATTGTTGCCAACTCTGGCTTTTAATACTTTTCATGTGTTTTCTAGAGTCCTCATAAAAGCTATGAACTTTTCCACAGGAGAACATGTGTATTATGAACAGCTTGGTGGTCTCTATAGTACAGGTTTAAAATTAAGGCTTTATTTTCTTGAGTATCGCAAAAATGATTGTATTAACTGGAACAATGATTATAAATTCTTCCAAGGCATTATTATAATAAAATATGAATATTTGCAGTATTCAAGCAAAAGATGTTTTCATTTAACTGGAATTCTTACATACTGGTTGCATTCCCATGTGCTCTTAATGATGGTTAAAAAAGAAAACATCTTTCTGTTGCATTATTTAATATTGTGTATTTTGAAATGTATGTTGACTTTTGTAACTAAAGTTAGCATGTAGTGTGTAAAGAATATGTGAGCTTATGAACTATCGAAATTCAGATTCTCATACTCAATCCATACATCAGAATTATCTGGAAAGCTTGTTGAAGCACACATTACCCCAGATTTTAGTATTCAATATGTCTGGGTTGGGGTCTGAGAATCCATATTTCTAAATGACTTTCCAGTGATGGTAATCTTGCTGCTTCAAAAACTACTGTCTTAAATCCTTTTGTGAACTGTGTGAAAATTAATGAGTTATATGCACAGGACATCTAATAGATAAGCTGGTAGGTAATTTGCACGACAATCACCTTGTTGCTTGACTTGGCAGTTCTGAGAACTACTTATTTGATGATACAGAGCTGAATGCAGTTTGCCTGAATGGGATCTTAGAGTCAGCACAGACATCATCAGAAAAGGTGGCTTCTTGTTCTGGAAGATTCTAGTAATAACAATCCCACCCAAACCCCCAGCGTCTCTGGCCTTGGGTCACAGCTCTGAACCATCCTTTTCACAGGGCAGTGGGCAGTGAGGGGGATTAAATCATATCTGAGGCTCGCCCTATATCATCTATAAGTGGTGCACGCAGATTCCAGTGAGAACCCTGCATGGACCAGAGTGCCACAGATGCAGGGAGGTCCAACCAGGGCCCTGCCCCAACTCCAGCTGCTTGGGGCCACAGGCCCCAGCCAACAGGCCGCCTAGAAAAGACCTGCACAAGCAACAGCCAGAGCCCCGGCAATATATCATTGGTAAGTGCATGCAGACCCCAACCAAAAGCCGGCTCAGACACTAGTGACTGAGGTGCACAGCCCCCAGCCAAAGGCCCTCCCAGACAACAGCTACATAGGGCAGGCCCTAGCCAGAGGCCTGCCTAGATACCATCCCAAGTGTGCACAGCCACCAACCAAAACCCCACCTGGACAAGACAGCACAGGGACCCAGAAGGCCACCACTCTGAATCCAGGAATTGGTCCAGTGATGAGCAGGAGAGAAAAGGCCACTCAGTGGCTTGCTGAGAATTGAAGACCAACTGGGTGAGCAAAAAGTTGCCTCAAAGGTGCAGCAGCCTCCATCTGTTGAAATGACACATAAACAAGTCTCAAAACCAGACTTCCAGATCACCTAAGGCAACCCCAAAGGGTAATGAGATGGAACAGTCTGATGCTCAACCACCTGAGCTCCCTAAACTGACAATGAAAGGGGATCTGAAAAAAATGAAATCAGAAATAATTTCTAGGATAACAACAGAGATTGTGTCCATAGTGCAAAACATGATTAATAAATCTAGAGCAGACACAGATAAAAAAAAATAGAGGAGCTGAGGAACACGATGGAATCCCAACATAGGAAATAAATTGAATCCATAAAACAGATGCAAACAGATTTCCAGGAGATTAAAAACTCCATTGAAATTTTATGCAGCAGAACAAGCCAATGTGAGGACAGAATTTCAGATATAGAAGATAAGATTGCAATTAGTGACCAGAAAAAGAAAAATTTCTTAAAAATAGTAAGGGACCATGAGAAATGAATCCAGCAGCTGCTTGAAGATGTGAAGAAAAATAACATAAGACTGATCAGAATCAATGAAGAAACAGGAGAGAATGCAAATGACATTCAAAAAAACTGTTCACAGAAGTAATGGTAGAACACTCTGCAACCAGGGAAAAAGAACTTGACATACAGATAAGTGAAGCATGTAGGACTCCAAATAGCCATGATCAAAAAAAAAAAAATCTACACCTAGACATGTAATAGTTAAGATTCCAGAAATCCAACAGAAGAACAAAATTATACAAGCAATTAGAGAAAAGAAACAAATCACATACAAAGGAAAGCCCATCAGAATCATAGCAGACTTCTCAAAACAAACACACAAGGCAAGAAGAGCTTGGAGCAATGTATTTCAAGCCCTAAAGGAGAACAATTTCCAACCCAGATTGAGGTACCTTGCAAAATTATCTTTCAAAATTGATGGAGAAATAAGATACTTTCATGACAGAGAGCACCTGAGGAACTTCATGAATACAAAACCAGCACTCCAAAAAATTTTAAACAATATCCTAGGAAAAGACAATGAGGATCACAACCCCAGGAAGCCCACCAGAATGAATCTATCAGGCATGACAAGAAATTAAATGCAAAGGGGAACAATCCAAGAAAAAGAAAAAGTCATGACAAGGATAAGTCAATGTGTATCAGTTATAACCATAAATGTTAATGGTCTCAATTCACCAATCAAAATAAATACACTGGCAGAATGGGTCAAGAACCAAGATCTAACAATATGCTCCATACAAGAAACATGCTTAATTCAAAAAGAAACTTATAGATTGTAAGTTAAAGGGTGGAAAACAATACTCCATGCAACAGGAACCAGGAAAAAAAAAGCAGAAGTAGCTATCCTATGTGTATATTAAAAGCTTTTCAATCCAACACTGAATAAGAGGAACAAAGAAGGACACTACATCCTTGTACAGGGTACAATCCAACAGGAGGGGTTGACAATCATAAATGTATATGCACCAAATACTAGTGTGCCCAACTATATAAAACAAATTCTAATGGGCATGGAAAATCAAATAAGCACTAATACAGTAGTAGTGGGGGACCTCAATACCCCACTATCACAAATAGATAGATTAACTAGACAAAAAATAATGAAATTCTAGAACTCAATCAAACTCCTGAACAAATTAACATAACAGATGTTTATGGAGTGTTCCACATCATGAATTCAGAATACATACTCTTTTCAGCCTCACAGGGGTCATTCTCGAAAATACACCACATAGTAGCTCATAGAACATGTTTAAGTAAGTGCAAAGAAATTGAAGTTATACCCTGTATATTATCAGACTATAGTGTGATGAAATTGGACATCAATAGCAAAAGAAACCTCAACAATTTCATAAATACATGGAAATTGAACAACACATTACTGAATAACCAATGGATCACAGAGAAAATTAAAGAAGAAATCAGACAGTTTTTATAATTAAATGACAATGTCAATACAACATATAGGTCAATACAACACAATGTCAATACAACACAATGAAAGCAGTCTTCCAAGAGAAATTCAAGCAGTGAATACTCATATTAGGAAAACAGAAGGAGCTCAAATAAAGCAACTGATGCTAAACCTCAAGCTTCGAGAAAAAGAAGAGCAGGAGAAACTCAAAGCTCATACAAGGGAAGAAATTATAAACATCAGACAAGAAATCAATGCAATGAAGACTAAGAGAACGATACAAAAAAAAAAAAAAAAACAATGAAACAAAGACTTAGTTCTTCGAAAGAATAAACAAAATTGACAAACCCTTAGCCAACTTTATCAAAAAAAGGAAAGAAAAGACCCAAATCCATGCAATTAGGAATGAGGAAGGTGAAATTATAATGGACCCAGCAGAAATTCAGAGGATCATCAATACCTATTTTGAGAACCTATACGGCAATCAGACGGAAAACACAGAAGAAATGGACAGATTCCTAGACACCTATGAATTACCAAAGTTGAACGAAGAAGACCTAAAAATTCTAAAAAACCCAATATCAATCAAAGAAATTGAAAATGTAATTAAAAACTTACCAGCTAAGAAAAGCCCAGGTCCTAATGGCTTCACTGCTGAGTTCTACAAGACATTTAGAGAAGAACTATTGCCGCTATTGTTTAAACTCTTCAATGAAATTGAAAGAGAAGCAATACTCCCAAATTCATTCCTGGAAGCAAGCATCATCCTGATCCCAAAAACAGAGAAAGACCCAAACAAAAAAGAGAACTATAGGCCAATCTCACTAATGAACATAGATCCAAAAATCCTCAATAAGATACTGGCAAATAGAATGCAAAAGATCATCAAGATCATACACCCTGACTAAGTGGGATTCATCCCAGGGATGCAGGGATGGTTCAACATACACAAATCAATAAATGTATTACACTATGTCAATAGACGAAAGGACAAAGACCATATGATCATCTCAATAGATGCAGAAAAACAATTTGACAAAATCCAACATGCATTCACGATAAAAACCCTACACAAAAATTGGAATAGATGGTCACTACCTCAATCTGATAAAAGCCATCCATGAAAAACCAACAGCCAATATCCTACAAAATGGTCAAAAACTGAAATCCTACACACTAAAATCAGGAACAAGACTAGGATGTCCATTATTACCACTGCTGTTCAATATAGTTTTGGGAACATTGGCCACACTAATTAAACAAGAGAAAGAAATAAAAGGAATAAAGATAGGAAACGAAGAAGTTAAATTGTCATTATTTGCAGACTACATGATATTCTATATAGAAGACCCTAACAACTGCACCAAAAGTCTTCTAGACCTAATAACCAAATTCAGTAGAGTAGCTGGATACAAGGTCAAAAAATCAATAGCTTTCCTGTACATGAAAAAGAGACTCACTGAGAGGAACTGGAGAAACTACTCCCTTCAAAATAGCATCCAAAAAAATGAAATACCTAGGAATCAGCCTAATGAAAGAAATTAGAGACCTCTACTCTGAAAACTATAGCACTCTGAAAAGAGAGATTGAAGAGGATATTGGAAAATGGAAAGACATCCCCTGCTCCTGAGCAGGAAGGATCAACATAGTGAAAATGGCCATACTGCCAAAACTGCTATATAGATTCAATGCAATCCCAATTGAAATTCCAGTAACAGACTTTACAGACCTTGAGAAAACAATCCAAAAATTCATTTGGAACAAGAAGAGACCCAGAATAGCAACAGAAATTCTAGGCAATAAAGACATGGTAGGGGATATCACAATCCCCAACTGGAAATTATATTACAAAGCTACTGTGATAAAAACAGCATGATACTGGCAAAGAAACAGACCTGAGGACCAGTGGAATGGACTAGAAGATAGAGAAACAACTCCATACATACTCAGCCACCTCGTCTTCC
Source organism: Heterocephalus glaber (assembly GCF_053883595.1). Classification (NCBI taxonomy): domain Eukaryota; kingdom Metazoa; phylum Chordata; class Mammalia; order Rodentia; family Bathyergidae; genus Heterocephalus; species Heterocephalus glaber. Next base: position 573,038 of record NW_028258153.1, read on the forward strand.
ATAAAGGAGCCAAACATCCTCAGGATGTTTGGAGGAAAGATAGCCTCTTTATTAAACAGTGTTGGGAAAACTGAATTTCAACTTGCCAAAGATTAAAACTAGACCTACATCTCTCAGCATGCACTAAACTAAAATCAAAATGGATTGAAGATCTAAATATTAAAACAAACACTAAACTGGCTGGAAGAGAGGTTAGGTAGAATTCTTGAAGACATTGGCATAGGAAAAGATTTCATGAACAAAACCTCAGTTGCATGTCAACTAGCACAAAGTATCAACAAGTGGGATCTCTTCTTATTAAAAAGCTTCTGCACAGCAAGAGAAACCACCAGCAATGTGAAGAGACAACCCACAATGTGGGAAAAAATCTTTACCTGCTGTCCCTCAGACAAAGGTCTACTATCTAGAATATATAAAGAACTCAAAAAATCAGACCTCCCAAATTTAAAGACCCTATCCAAAAATGGGCATCTGAAATGAACAGACATTTCTCAGACAAAGAAGTAGAAATAGCAAATAAACATATGAAAAATGCTCAACATCACTGGTCATTCAAGAGATGCAAATGAAAACAATGCTGAGATTCCACCTCACCCCAGAAAGAATGGCTGCTATCACAAAATCAACCAATAACAAATGCTGGCTGGCGGGGCTATGAGGAAAGAGGAACCCTGCTCCACTGCTGGTGGGAGTGTAGACTGGTGCAACCACTGTGGAAACCAGTATGGAGATATCTCAAAGAACTAGGACTGGAAGTCCCATTTGACCCCGCTATTCCACTGCTGGGGATCTTCCCAAAAGAATTAAAAGAATCATACCACAGAGATATATGTGCACCCGTCTTCATAGCAGCACAATTTGTAATAGCTAAAACTTGGAAGCAGCCCAATTCCCCTCAACTGGAGACTGGATAAAGCAAATGTGGTTTAAAAAAAAAAAAAATGTAGTACTACTCAGCCATAAAGAATGAGAAATTAGAGACATTTATAGCTACATGGATGCACATTGAGACCATACTCGTAGTGAAACAAATAGGACATTCATGTTTAAATACCGAATTGTTTCTCTGGTGTGAGAAACTGAAAGTGTAAATAAGGACTAAAAGGTATAATAGATAATGTGAAATAGGAAGAAAAGGGGAAATGAGAGGGGTAGGGGAAAGAGAAGAAGGGAATGGAATTAATATGAGAAAAGAAAAAAATGGTAACAAAGTCTTTGTAAGTAGGGAAGAGTGGAAGGGTTGAAGGGAGGAGAGGCGATGGGGAAAAAATCAGAACCAAGAGAGATTATGCAAAGGTACAAATTTCCAATGATGAATGTCATTATATTATATATCTAAAATATACCAATAAAATTTTTAAAAAATGACAACATATCTGACAGGGCTTTCAAGACTGAGAGGCACTATAAATGCAGCTATTTCCAAACATTTTTGCAGGAATACAAAGTAACGTATGCCAGTTTCACAGTTTACATTTATTTATATTTATTCAGGGATATTATTTATAGAGATACAGAATGATCTTTTGACAAAATGGGTCATTTCTTAGTTACCACAATATCATATTTTGTGTTATTTTTTGTTAAAAGGGTAAATTCCATGTGTGAGTTACATCACTTACTGCTGCCACATTTCTCAACAGTGTGCATATGAATTACCTAGGGATCTTATTAAAATGCAGAATTTGAGTCACTATGTCTGGGGTGGTGTCTGAGATTCTGCATTTTGAGTGTGCTGTCAAGCGATGTTCATGCAGCTGGTTTAGGATCACACTTTGGGAAACAAGGACTTCTGGTTTACTCAATTTATGTCCCTTAAGGGTAGTCTCTTAATCTGTGTCTTTCTTACATCCTGTAATTAGGTCTCTGTGTGTGTTTATGTATGGATGTGATTAATCCATATTCTAGTAGCATAAATTATCTTAATGAAAAAAGCTAGGTATTCTGAATTATTATACATTGCTGTTAGGGCACAGATACGTATTGAGAATTACATTAGTACATCCAACATTATTAAACAAGGACTTAGATTTTCAGTTTAAAATATTTTTTAAATGTTGTGCTTCATCTTGCACTGACCCTGGGCACATTATTTTAATCTCAGTCGAATGAGGATCTCTTTCATTGCAGGTGAAAATTGAGCTACCAACACAACTGCAAGAGAAACACCATATTTTGTTTTCTTTTTATCATGTCACTTGTGACATCAATGCCAAAGCCAATGCCAAAAAGAAGGAGGCTCTGGAAACATCAGGTACTGACAGAAAGCAAGTGAGGTAGCTTTATGTATTATCCATCTGACTGTAGTCAGGAGGTATTTTTGAAAGCTTTGATTTATTGAATTGTTTAGAGAAGTTTAGTGTTTGTAAATCATAAATATCTTTAGTTTCACTTCCTGCCAGGGATGTTCATATTCAAAATTTCTTTTTGTTGTTCCTTTGCACAGTTGGATATGCTTGGCTTCCTTTGATGAAACACAATCAAATAGCTTCTCAAGAGTATAATATCCCAATAGCAACAAGCCTGCCTCCTAATTATTTAAGCATTCAGGATTCTGCAAGTGGAAAGGTACTGGGTAATGTAGATGATTTAAGAGAAAAAGCACATCAGCTTATGGCATGAGGTTATCTTTCTCTGCTACTTAATTGAAAACAAAAGAATGTACATCTGTTGTACTTATGGATGAAGTTTGTCTACAATATTCCAAGTCTCTTAGTTTATGGCTACTAGAAATGAACCATGAAAAATAATTTCCTGATATTATATCGGTCTCCTCTGCCAGTACTACCAAATGTATTTACACCTTTTCTTTTCCATCTCTATTGTGATGGTAAAAAACAACAGCATAAACTAACCTATTCATTCTTTTATTCCAAATTGTCACAATGACAGTAACAAATTCTCTTTTGCAGAATGTTGGGAGTGACATTAAATGGGTGGATGGTGGTAAACCACTCTTCAAGGTGTCGACTTTTGTCGTATCAACAGTGAATACTCAGGTAAGTAGGTCATCCTGAAATATGAGCATCTTCTCTGATGCACAAATCATGAGATAGCTCTTGCTCCCTGGGCCCAGAATGAGACCGTCATTCCATAGGATGTCAGATGGGCAAGTGGTGCAACATCACCAAGGAAGATGTTTGGGATATAATTTTGTATCTCTCTGAAGATACAATCTCCTAATACTATAAGCCCAGATGCCATAAAATATCAGATAAATACTGAACATGTGTTTAACATGTTGCAAGTTCTTTGCAGTATACTTTCTTCCACTGATAACATCCAAGCATTAAAATTGTTAAATATTAAAACTAAAGACCTTGGATATTTACTCCAAAATGAATTCTAATTTTCAGTGCCCACCCAGGATTGTGAGACAGGCAAAACTTCACAAGAGAGTCACTTCAATCAATGTCTGGCTTAGTGACCCTGGACAAATTAATGACCCCCACTGTCTTTATTTCCTCATCAGGAAATGATATCAATAAATCATCTCTGCTGAAGGTTTCAATGAAGGTCAAAATGGGAAACTACATGTAAAAATATTTCACCAACAGCAAAATGCTGTCTCTACATATGTAATTATTGTCCTTATCAAGTCACCACAAGTGTCCCTTTTATTGCAAAGCAGCTTAGTTTACCACAGGGTGAAGAGTTTTCTGGCATAAATTATAAACTACAAAGCAAATTATTACAAGTACATAAAGTATGCATTTCTTCTCTCTCAAGTTCAATATGTATCTGCTTTTCCATTTTTGTTTCATGCTGCTTTATCTCTAGCCCATACTTGGTTGCTAAGAAAAATGAGAGAGTGCAGATACTATTGTAGTCAGGGTTTGCAAGGGAATAGACTTAATACAGGACACATAAATTTATAGGATTATCTAATAATATTGACCCAAAAACTCAAATGCAGAAGAGAGTGCAAGAGAGGTCTGCATGCTAGAGACAGACCCAAATAATCCAGCCAAGGGCTTGGATCCCACAGTAATATCCCCCATGAGTCCAGCTGAAGGCCTGGAGCCCACATCAGTGTCTTGCACTAGTTCATGTCAGGAGGCTGAGGAATCCATGATGGAAGCCTGAAGGCTTTCTGTGCCCAGAAATCCCACAGGCTGGTGCTGGAGGCTAGAGAATCTGCACCAAAGGCTAAAGAATCTGTGCCAGAAGGCTGAGGGATCTGCACTGGAGTCAGGAAGTGAAACTCAAGAGGAAAGCAAAGACCAGAGCTCCCGCAAAGAGAACAGCAGCCATCTGGACAACAGTGAGGAACTGAGCTCCTCCCATAAGGAATTGAGTTTGTATCAGGAAAGCCAGCTGCAGCAAGCTTCTGCTAGGAAATCAGCAGCATACAATCTTCCTCTTCCATTCTCCTTTTTTGCCATTCTGGCAGCAATCCTTAGGTGGGTCTTCCACGCCCAGAACCACACAGACTCAGTTCATCTGGCTGTTCCCACTCATAGTGACTATTAATTAATCCACCACAGTTGCCATTGGTATATTGGGTCAGAATTTCAGTAATCTCTGACACTTGAAGGCAGATGTAGTTCTCCTCCCCCGTTCAGTACCCACAGCAGATTAAACCCATTGTTCTCTGATGCCATCACCCTGTTCCACAAATGGTCCATCTTCCCCAAACCCTGTTCTATTTATCTCAGACTCTCCTGAGTTGCTCTTTATAAGGCTAAGCCCAGCTCTCTCTCTACCTCACTCCCATGCATCCTTTCTCTACATCCATATCTCCCACATATATATTCACAATACTTACCTCTGTTTCTGAGTGCTGAAGGCCCTGCCCTTCACTATGCCCTCCAGCCACAGCACATCCACTTTCTTCCCCCAGTATCACTTTGACACTAAAAATTCCTTGGCCAGGAAAGCAATCTGTCTCTCTCCCTGTCTTCCTCTCATTGGTCTCATCAGTTCACACCTATCCTTCAAATCTTGCTCAACTCTTATTTCCTCTAAGAAACCTTCCCTGTTTCCTGACCCCACTGACAGAGCTAGGCTGCCTTGTCATGTACCCAGGTGTCATCCTGCTATTTGCTTGAAGCCCTTATCCAAACATAATTAAATTTGTGTGTGTGTGTGAGTGCGTGTGTGTGTGTAAGTCATGGTGTGGTGCTGGTTTCCTGGCCATAATGAAAAGTCCACATAGGAAGAGGTCAGGTTTGCCCTGTCCTCCACTCCTTCTTAAGTAAAATGCCTGCCAGGGGCTGGTACAAGGTCAGCTTTCAACAAATAATGTTCTGGATGAATCAATGAAGTGATATTTAAAAGAAAACCACTGTCTTTAATTAAGAAAAGAACTACAGCTAGGAAACAAAATACCACACACACAAACACACACACACACACACGCACACACACACACACACACACGCATAACCCAGCCTCAGTGGAATCCATTCTTCAGATACTCTACTAGAATGTTCAATGCCAAAGAAACATGCAGAATATACCTTCACTCTAATCATCTCGTTCACTTCCTAACTGCATAACTCAATATAGAAGTTAGAGAATTCTCAACTAGTTTTCGAAGGCGAGAGTTTTTGGTTTTTGTTTTTGGTTTTGGTGTTTTGTTTGCTTTTTTTTTCAGTAGTGAAGATTGAACCCAGGGCCTTCACTCTGAGCTAGATCCTCACCCTTTCTTTCCTTCCTTTCTTCCTTTCTTTAATTTTTAAATCTTGAGATAAGATCTTGCTAAATTGCTGTTGCCCAGAGTGACCTCAAGCCTGTGGCCCTCCTACCTCAGCCTCCCAGAGGGCTGGGATTGCAGGCCTGCACCAGTTTAAGTGTTACTTTTATCATGTAATCTTTTCTGTGGACTTTCTACTATCAGGCTGACTCAGGCATTTTGAGCCTGAAAATATCCCTATGCAGGTTAAAAAGTACATTGTCTCATTTCTGTTAAACAACATGTAAAAGAAATTAGTAGAAGGGTATGGAAGAAGCAGGAATGGGAAGATAAAGGAAATTTGAGAATGAAACACAGCTATGGGAAGTAATTCTCCAGCCATTGTCATCTATAGGAATGAAGTAGAAGAGTGAGGGAGCTTCGTCAGGTGGAGGGAGCCTTCACCGGTCCCAAAGGTCCTGTGAAAATAGATGCTTTGTATCTGACTTCAGACACAGCCGTTGCCCATAGGAGCATCAGTGCTGCAGAAGTGCCTAGTGCTCAGCATCATGAGCATTTGCAACAGCTTGTGTGTCATCAGAAACAAATACTTCTTTTGCTGTTTCAGGATCCACATGTGAATGCATTTTTCCAACAGTGCCAAAAAAGAGAGAAAGACATGTCTCAGTCACCTACCTCAAATTTCATCCTCTCTTGTAAGGTAACAAGTAGCTTCAGTGGTCTCCAGGGTAAAAACGGGCGACAGAGACCTTTTATTTCCCACTGAGTAGCAAGGGAAGAGGTGATTAGTGCTAAAGATTTTTTAAAATGCCTTATCAATTCAGAGAGGAAAGTATTTAATTTCATAATTTCTAAATTCTAAGCTGTGTCTGTTGACTAGAAAAAGCAAAGATCAGTTTTTTTCTAAAATAAATGATTGAAAAACAGAATCTATTGTTATTTACCTGGAGAGCCCTTCATCCATTTTCAGCCCATGTGCCAAGCTAAATGCAATGAAGAGAAAAGCAGATAAAGGTGAGCTGTGGTATACATACTCCAGTTCTAAAATACTCCAGCAGTATATGCTCCATCATTTTTTCTTATTAATTTATTTCACAAATTTAAAGTATATGTATGTATCATGTGCATTATGTTTGGAAATACGTATACACTGTATAATGGCTGTCATTCTTTTGTGGTGAGAGTATGCAATATTTGTCTCTCTGTTCCTGCCTTATTATACTAGCAAAATATCCTCCAGTCACTAATATTCTTGCAAATAACAGTATTTCCTTCTTCCTTGAGACTCAATAATGTATTATTGTGGAAATATGCCACATTTTCTTATCCCTTCACCCACTGATGGATACTTAAACTGATTCCACATATTGACTATTATGAATAATACTGTAATAAACCTGGGAGTGCAGATACATTTTTGACATCCTGATTTCATATCCTTTGGGTATATATACAGTAGTGGAACCACTATCATGTAATTTTTTTTTCTTTTGAGGAATCTCCAATGCTGTTTTCTGTAATGGCTGTACTAATTTAAATTCCTAGCAGTATTATGCAGAGGTTCTTTTTTCTCCACACTTTCAGCACTTGTTGTCACTTGTCTTTTTTTTTCTTTTTTTGGTAATGTAAGTAGAAACCAGGACCTTCAAACTGAGTTACATCCACCAGCCTTTTTTATTATTATTTTTGAGATAACTTCTTCCTAAGTTGCTAAATTGCCCAGGTTGGTCTAGAACTTAATTCTCTATCTTCAGCCTCCCAGAGTGCTGGGATTATAGGTGTATGGCACCATGGCTGGCTTCATTTGTCTTATAATAGCCATTCTAACAGGTATGAGGCTATGATCTCACTGTGGTTTTAGCTTGCATTTCTCTAATGATTAATTATATAGAACAGATTATTTCTTTACCTGTTGGCCATTTTTGTCTTTTTTTTTGAGAAATAGCTACTCAGATTTTTGACCTATTTTTAAATTGAGGTGTCTGCTTATTTCCTATGGAGTTGTTGGAGTGCCTTATATATTTTAGATATAGATATATTTTAGATGAATACTTTGCAAATATTTTCTCCCGCTTCATAACTTGTCTCTTAACTTTGTTGATTGTTTCCGTGCCTATGCAGAAGCTTTTTAATGTGATGTCATTTGTCACTTTGTTGCCTGGACTTTTAGGGTCATATACAAAAATAAAAATAAAGACCTTTGCCTAGATCATGTCCAAAGCTTTCTATGTTTTCTAGGAATTTTAGAATTTAATTCTTGAATTTAAGTCTTTAATCCAGAACATGCTTTAATTTTAATATGTTTCTTTTTCTGCCAATTTATCACAGAATTTGTTAAATGTGGACAAGATTCATGCAATCCTGAGTTTTCTGCCTATAATCTTGAATCAGCTCTTCAAAGTTTTGGTACAAAATGAGGAAGATGAAATAAGTACAACTGTCACCAGGTATCCATAACACAACCCTGGGAGAAGAGATTTTATAATCTTGGCTACATCCGATCTTGACTACTTGATTTTAACTCAATAGTCATGTACTGGTATAAGTTTAAAATTCATTTGAACGTTCATCTCAAATTTAAGTATTTATCACTCTTGAATTTTTACCTTCTAATCACCTATTATGATCATTAGTAAAATATTAGACTTCTTTTACTTTGTGTTTTAAAAATAATTTCTTTTGAAATAGTTGTGGTTTTCCTCCATGTAGTTTGTTTGTTTGTTTTTGTTTTTGTTTTTTGGTACCGGGGATCGAACTCAGGTTCTTGCGCTTGCACAGCAGGTGGCGAATTCCTCCATGTAGTTGAGAGAGATAATATTGAGAGAACTGGTGTATGATCTGCCCAGAGAAATATATATGTGAGGCTACAATATTTAATCTTTTGCTACTGGCTTTGTCACTCATAATAATTCTCCAAAGATTCATCCAAGATGTTCATCTGTCAATAATTTATTCCTTCTAATTGCTGAATATTGTTCTCTGATGTGAACATACCCTAGTGTGTTTAACAGTTCACTTGGTGAAAGGCATCTGGATTGTTTTCAGTGCAGGCTATTATGAATAAACTCCATAAATACTCCTATGAAGTGTACCAAGTGTCTGTATCATTTCACATTCCAGTGTGAACTTTTCAAAAACAATAAACATTTTGTTAACTACTTTCATTTTAAATTTGATTATACTAATCAAAGCACTAATCTGAGTAGTGATGAAATCACAGTTTCCCATTTATAGATGTAGTGTCTTGAACTAATGATTTACACATATATTCCTGTTGATAATTTCTGAAAGTTAATCTTAGCATTTTGGAAAAAATATTAGTATTGACATTGAAAGGTTTATAACATCTTCCTTACAGGCATATTGTATTTTCCAAAATTAGGGGTTTTAATCTAGTTTTTAAAGTAAAGACCTGAAGTTCTCGAAGGTTAAAGTGTCTATAACAGTTTCAAAGCCAATTCTGGGCACAGATTAAAAAGCAAGTTTGAACCCAGCTTGGAAACTTAGGAAGACTGTGTCTTAAATAAATAAATAAATAAATAATAAAAACCTACATCTCACCCTAATGCCTTTTTCCAAAAGCATGTATTATTCCTATAGGTTGGAAGGCATGCCCCTTTAAAATAAAATATGACTTTAATCAAAAATTAAAAGTCATCTTTAACCAGGTACTAAAATGATTCCTTTTCAAGAAATGTCAGCAAATGCACAGACTGTCATTGGCATATTCCAGTAGAGCACCAAGTCTCCAGTGTGACATTATAATCAAAAGACCTCCTTTATATCTTAGTGTCTGGAAGCTCTAAGATTAGAAATGGATCACAGATATTACACATATTAAACGCCTACTACTTGAGAGTGAAGAAAGCAAGAGGAAAATGGGAAACTTTCTCATTCATCCATTCACTGTTATGTGCCCACTTTACCACACACGCTAATGACAAAGTCTGCCTTCCTCAGAAAAGCCACTGAACAGTTTTGCTTTTCTAGGGTTCTGACTGACATCGTGGCCAAGTGTCATGAGGAGCAGTTGGACCACTCTGTCCAGTCATACATTAAGGTATGAAATCCCCTTGGTCCTTCCTCATATCCCTTGTGCTGTGTGCTTTGTCTTGTTTCCTGTCCATAATCAGCTGGAAGTTCTTTCCCCATAGCGGGAAGGTGCCCACCTTAGTCAAAACAAGAATCCCTCTTAGTGGGATTCTGTCTGCATTAATGGGCTGGAAGTATTGCTTAGATGTGTAAAAACTGTGTACATGTGCCAGTGAATATTAAAATGGGGAGAGAGGAACAAAAAGAATAGAGAAAACCAAAGAGTCGTCCTTTTAAAGTCAACATTACAAATACATGAAATTCCTATGCTAAGATGAGAATGACTTTGCTATGGGTTTGTTGAATGCTCTGTGTTTCTTCTGTAATGTTTTCTTAGCTCTTCTTATTGTTTTCTCAGGCATTATTTCATTTTCCCAGTTACTGTATATTTGTACCTGCTTCTGGTATGTTAAGTCCTTTATCTTCTGGCATGAACCACTTGCCCATCCCATCAGTGTGCAATGCTTCTTCAGTATCCTTTGTCTGGTGTTCATTTGGAGACATTTCTATTCTCATTTCCAGCTGGCCTGTGAATCACTGCCAGTGAACTTGTGATGCTGTTTGCACTCTCATAGCTCCTCCCTAATGTCCTCTCCTTGAATGAAAAGAAAGAGCCCATCCAAAGACAAATAAGAGCATCTTAGATTACTTTATGATACATAGAAGACCTACATTTCTATTTGCATAGATTATATCTTTTTGAGATATAAACTTTTTAAAGTAAGAGAATATACTCTAATAATATATATGGATGTGTGTACACTTACACATTCTAGACATCTAGAAATGTTAGTGAGCAAAGAATGTGGGGTCTTTTGTGCTAAAAGCTTGGTTTTTAAAGTAATGGTAGTTATTGTTCCTATTACCAATGCACTGTAAAAGAAAATAACTAGAGGTATATTCTGCAGTGAACTCTGAGATACCATCTGTAAGAAAATTTTTTCATTACAGTCTTATATCTATACATTTTCTACATGCCAGAAATGTTGACTGTCTTCCCAAAATACAAAAACATTAGTGTTGCCCTTTCTTAAAACAGCCTGTATGCCAAAAATAGGTACTTCACAGAGATTTTCCTGAGGGCTAGTTTTACCCCATAAGACCCAAATTTCAACTGCCAAAAGTCAGTTCCAGCCACAAATGCCTTTTGAGTTTCTCTCTGTTGGGGGAACAGGGTCATAGCTTACTTTTTTATAAGGTATTGATGACTTCACTGTCCAACAGAGGCATCTGACAAACATTTACCTTCTCAGTATTTGCCCCAATTTTCCATTTCAATCACCAGTGGTATTGAGAGGAAAACATACTTCCTTAACCCGTTTCTCACACACCGTTCTTTTCCTCTCTCCAATGGAATTATTGGGAATTACTCTAAGAACCTCCTCGTGCTGTGACTGTTTCTGTCACAGCCAAGGCTAGGCCCTTGTGAGCACCTTAGATTCTCAGATATTCTGTGACGATATTGGAGAGATGCTCTGTATATGCATCTTTGCATGGTCTTTAGTTTTAATCAGAATATCTGAAATCTCCTAACAAGACCACTTTACTTTATAATATCAGAGACTGATCACTTACTTAGTTTGTTTTAAAGTGGTTTGAATTCATTTATGTAGAATTTCAGGTTGTTGACAGTTCCTTTGGGTATTTAAAAATATATTTTAAATATGTAAATATCTAAATTTAAATATATTTTTTTAAAATTTTAAATATCTAAAACAAATACTTCCTAAGAAAACCTCAATTTCCTTGAATTTTACTCTGGAGAGGATGCTAACCTAGCAAGAGAGAGACTAGGTTATAGTAAAGGATAAGTAGTTAACTTGAGCAGTCAGCCTCACTAACCCTGAGTTTCCTCCTTTGTCGCCTAACATGAGATGGACCAAAGGAACAGACAGCTCAGTGACTCTGTGACTGGATCCTTGTTACACCACAGAGGTCACAGCCTGACCTTGACCAAAGACTGAATTTTTTCCTCCAGATGGGAAAAACTATTGTTTAACATGGAGGTAGACAGTGAGGCCCACACCAAGGAACACAGTGAAAAAGATGGGCTGGTTCCAATGGCTGCTTGGATATACTCAAAAGATGTGATGTTCAGTGTAATTTATATGGATTCAGAAGTAATTGAAACATCATTTCAAGTTCAGTGGTGCAAAGTGCTGCTAACTCACTCCATCCACAATATCCAAACTGCACACATGTCTTTTGCCAAGATGTGTATCTAAAGTCAATCTGATTAAAGGCCACGGTGTCCAGCGATTTGTAGTACTGACAGGTTCCACTAGTCAAATTTTTAAAATAAGAATATTTCAGCTCTGGTTGAAATGCGCTCTGTCTCAATAACGGTGCATGGGATTAAATAGTTGGAGATCACATTACCTCCATGTGAAGCATAATCCACAAGGGGCAGAATTGTGTTGCCCTTGATTTGAGCTGGTTTCATGTGTCCACTGGCTTTGTCTTTCACCTTTGGAATGAGCTTTCAAAACTCAAGGCCCAGCCATGGTGCTGACGTGGTACAAAGCTCAAAGAGGAGGTTACAGATCCAGAAATGAATGTGCCTCACTTTGAGCAAGTCTCTTGCTTCAATCTCTTGCCTCTTCCCTTCCAACTATACTGAAGGCCGAACAGTGAATATTATAAAAAAGTACCCATCCTTGATGCAAACCCAACTCATAAGTAAAATATTATAATTCAGTAATAAGCACTTTATGTTTAAAATATGTGTATGTTCTTAAAAGACATGAAGCAATTCTGAATTAGCCCCAAACTAAATTTTTGTGAAAAAAAAAAGGAAGCAGCATGTGTTATCTTACTGTTGATTAACATGTGTGAACCTCCTAACAGCATGGGGTGGTAGACCCTGGGCTTGTGGAAAGCCACATACTTGCCTCCAGAAGCTTCCCCACTTGGCTATTTGAGTGGGTGCTCTGCCCTTTCAGGATGAAGAATTGCTCCCATGCCACCTCTTACTGAAAGGAAGGAGAAGGGGAATATGTCCTAAGTAAGTGGCTCAAAGCCCTCTGTGTTTCCTTGAAACTGCTAAGTGGCTCCCTCACTCTTTCTCTTGATTTCTACAAAAAAGAGTTTCAAGGAGAGCTTAGGTGAGCTCGGCTCTACTTGTGCAAAGTCCCCGACAGAAACAGGCGTGTACCATTCTGATCATCGAGCCTTCATGGATCTCATGATAAAATCTGGCATGAGGAGATAGCTTTCAGAAATCAGTTATTCATGTGGCATAATTTCTGAAGCTTTGTTTTAAGTGATTAATTTTGTTCACTTTTTGGATTTTCTTCAGTTTGTGTTCAAGACCAGTGTATACAAGGAGAGAACGATACATGAAGAACTGGCTAAAAATGTGACTGGTCTCCTGAAATCAAATGACTCAACAACAGTAAAGCATGTCCTAAAGGTAAATAGTTTAAAGACAGTCGATTAATTGTTAGGACTGGAGACAGATCTTCACTCCTGGAAGGTAGCAGGAGTCATTGATTTCATAGATCACGTCTGGCATAAACTTCATTTTGAAACTACAGCATATAAAAACATTAAGCAAAGAAAATCTATTTTAAGAGAACATGAAAAAAGTAGATTGGAACCAAGTTAAGTGCTTTGGCCTAGAGGCAGAAGGAGGGACAATGGAAAATGATCTAAAACATTCAAAAACGTAGCACAAAAAAAAGTTTGTTGGGTCATTTGCCACAGTAAGAGGAAAAATATGTAGAAAAGGATCCATGATGTACTAATGAGTATACAGGCCACAGACAGGACGTGGGGCCACAGCTACCCTTCAGCCTAAAAATAAAAAGTTGAAACACATGTAGTAACATAAAGAAAAGATGGTGAGGGCTGAGAGTGTGGCCCAGTGGCTGTGTGCCTGCCTAGCATGGGCAAGCCCCTGGGTTTGATCCTCAGCACTACCAAAAAGAAAAGACTGTGGGAAGCTTATAAAATAACTCTAGATTATTATGGAATCCTAGATTCAGACCCAAGCTAAATTTAATTATCTATTGTGACTTGACAGATGAACAATTGATCAGTAAATAGCTACAAAGAGAAGCCAGGATCAATAAGCATCAACATGAGTTTACTAAAATTAAATTATCGTAAGCCACATGATTTATTTGAATTAGCCATATCTCTGTATCTATATCTATGTCCATCTATATTGGTCTCGTTTGTTCAACAAATATATTCCAAGTGCCTCCTTTGCAACAGGCTTTTGGGACATATTAGAGAGCAAAGTAACAGTCCCTTGGAGAGCTTACATTCAACTGGGGGATAAAAGCAATCAACTACAGATATAATTTGCTGATAAGTTGTATGGTGTGGCAGAAGGTGAGACGCAGTACTGGAAAAAAATCTGCCAAGCAGGAAGGAGGAAGTGGACTGTGGAGGGCCGAGGGTGAGTGGTGAAGGGTCGAGGAGGGTTGGCAGGATGGAGCGCAGGAGAAGGTGATGCCTGGGCACAGAGCGGATAACAGGTGCTGGTGCCGGCTGCAAGGGGAGCTTAGAGGAGCGTGGAGGAGGTGGAGGAAAAGACAGAGGCAGCAGCACAGCAGGAAGGTGTGCAGGGTCACTGTGAGCCAATCAGCGAGGGGGCTTCTTCTGAGACAATGAAGAAACTGAAATGTCTGATATGTACTTTTACCACTCAGCTTTGACAAAGATCATCATTTGATGTCAAGTACTATACCTTAAGATAAGAGTGTTGTGATATTACCTATTATAAAACCAGAATTATTGTTATTATTATTGTACTATAGGATGATAAATTCCTTATTGACTTTTCTTTTTCCTAACAGCATTCCTGGTTCTTTTTTGCAATTATCCTAAAATCAATGGCACAATACCTGATTGACACGAATAGAATTCAGGTAGGATCATAAGTCATACCTTAGTGTAATGTTATCCGAATGTAATGTTACACTGATGAACATGTTCTCTTTAGCTCCATTTTTATTGGCTTTGTAAACCTTAGCAATTTATGTTAATTGCTTTTTAAATGATCATGTGGGTCAGTGCAGGCCCATTCAGAGGTAGATGCCAGGAAAACATTAGAAGTACAAAAGATTACTGGAAAGAAATAGCTATGAGGACAAAAGGGACAGAAAAGGGAATAGGAAAGTCTGATGCCTGTGAAAGAAAATAAGGAAGGAAAAAGGATTAGCTAAACAGCCTGCCAGTGAGCAAGGTTTCACCAGACCATGGGCAGTCTGAGAGAAGAGACTGCTCAGAAGACCCACTGAGGGCAGATGGTCCGGGCCTACTGAATGGGAGCAGCTGGTGGGCAGCGGGCCACATTGGCACACGCACTTGAGCAGATGCCAAGACGAGGTCTTCCCAGTGTATTCTGTCTTAAGGGGACATGGGAGCCATGCACATGGTTGGGCTCACTGCCGGTGTTCGTGAATCTGCTCCCCACGGCTCCCATTGGTCTGAATCCTGAAAAGAAACAGATGAGGGAAGCCAATGAGATCAACTACAGCTGCTGCCATGGCAGGTGGACTCCTCCTTTGCAATCCATTCTACATCCCCTCACCTTAGCTCACAGCTCTGAAGACTCTTGGGAGCCACCTGACTGTGTGACCCAAACCCTCCTTCCAGAGCTGTCTCAGCCTGTGATCACCACACCCTACTCAGGCCAGGGTTGCTGCACTCGACCATTCACAATTACACCTGGGTAGAGAGGACTGAGAAGCACCCAGGGCACCACTTATGTTCCCCACATGTTTCTCTTGGTCCCCACTGGGATAAGGCCCAGGGGAAACTCTGACATTTGATACTGACCTCTACTCAGGAGGGTCAATCAACACTGTTGCTTAGGGCGGGGATGATGGCAATTAGTGACACTACTCTGATTTATTTTCCTCATTGGGGAGAGAGAGATGGTGTCAACACGTCAACCTGCTTGTCCACCAGGCCAGCTCCACAGGACAAGCACCCAGAGCAGTGCTACTCCAAATACCAATTTTGTCAATACAAACTATTCTTTGGGGATGAGGTCAATGACTATTGGGTGGATCTTTGCACCCAGTGGACTTGTTGCTAACAGAACATTAGCCGAGACTCCACTTTTAATCCCTGGAAGTCCTAACTCTAATCAGGCAAACATGGTGATGTTTTTGGTTTCCAATTTCAACTCAGTTCCTGTGTCCATCAGTCCTTGAAATATGTGAGTACTCCCTCTTCCAGGCTACAGCAGGCTGAGTAAATGGCTAAAGGGGCCTTTGCAGAAGATCTGATACAATCACCATAATATATGCTCCATTTAGTACAGAGTTACAGGATTTCCCTTAGGGACCCTGCTACCTCTTTAGTCAGTGTGTACCAGATCTGAAAGTTGACTTAGGATGAGGAACAGAGAAAGGAATTGTGACTGTTTATTGGAGTGAACATCCTCATCTTCCACTTGTCCAGTCTTGCCTTCTTTGTGGATGTGAATTGTGGCACTGTTTTGTCCCTCAGGATTCCACACAGCATTAGCTAGCTCCTCAGGTCCCTGAGGGTCAAAGCCCTTTGACTGAGCCACCAGCTTTGCTATTTACTGTGATAATTCAGCCTCAGACTCCTGGAGACTGAGCACAGCACATACCTCTGTTAGTGTGGTGACTTACTATCCCTATTACTGCCAACGAGCCAACACCACAGCTGCCTCTCCCACCAACATCTGAGTGGCATTGATCCCCAGTGCCCCCTTGATGGCCTTAGTGTACGATATGTCTTCCTGGCTGTCCTTGGGAACTTGACACTCTGGCGAATCTTCTGGTATCAGTTAATGTCCATTCTTCCTAAACTTCCACCTCCCATCTTCTCCTTACTCTCCCTCTATCCTTTGCCAGAACAACTCAGACACTTCCAATTTTGTTTCAAGTGTGTATCTCCAGAACTCCAAAAGCCACTCTAAGAGTGAATTGCCTATCCTTGCCTTACTGGATTGTGGGACCTGAAAATGCACCCTTTGTCACTGAACTCTGATGCACACCCCCTTTTACACTCTGGTCCTTGATCTCACACCTTTATCATGCAATATCAAAGGTACCCCTACCTCCTTCTGGTACATGCTAGCTAATTGTTCCAGCCCCTTGTGGTGTATTATTCTCTTTCCTACTTTATTAGGCTTAGCAAATATTCAGTGTTTGGCCTGATTCCCAGGGGTGGAGGTGAGTCAGCTCCCCAAGGGTTTCCCTGTTTCCTCCCTTCTCCCTGGGAGAAGAGCTGACTGTTAACAGGGAAGGATGAGACACTTCAACAGCCATTGAGAGTCAAGTGTACAGGGTCAGCCACCCAGAGGCTCCTGTCCATGCTTACACACCCCAGATGTTTCCGACCCCGGCCTTGACCTCAGTGTGACAGAAAGGCTGCACCTTTAACCATCTCTGCCATTCCACCTCTTCACTCTAAGTCCTATGTGTGCTTTTTGGCTGCCTCTGCTCCAGAGATGATAGTCTCCTGCTTTGGAGGAAGAAAAAAATCTATCACGAAGATAAGAATGATTCCTATCTCTTTGTCCTTAAGCCATGTTGGGATCAGGAATCCCCCCTGCTGAAATCCCTGCTCAACTACTAATTTATGAAATGATGAAAATGACACCTAACATGTCAGAACTTGTTCTCTCTTTTCACAAAAATAGATTCGACAAAATTTCTCTTCTAGTCCTCACCAGTATGCATCTTCTCACATACATAGGTCACCAAACACACGTGTGACTGGCCTAAGAATAACCAATCATACACAACAATACTGGCTCCTCACTGACTCAGGTTTGCTTTTCATTACCCCCTTCAGTGGTGGCCCCCATACTTCGGCTTTCTCTCTGGGGACCACCTCCCAATTTTTCTACCATGGATCACAGTAGGAAAATATCCAGTATCATCATTTGACACAAAAGCATTCACCTTAAACTTCTCCCACGCTGTTTGCACTATTCTTTTAAAATTATGAAGTGAATGGCTTTCTCCACCATTACGGAAATGTTAGTCATCAGTGTTAGGAGTTCAAGGGGTCTGAGGAAGTCAGGAGCGATGTCTAGGTTTAATCTCCAGGACCCGCAGTGTCGTTGGGCAGATCTTGTCCCCTAGCTGACCCCTGCTATCCTGGACAAGGTGAGTTCTGGTCTCCTGGGACCTGCTGTAATATTCACGGTCTGATCTCTAATAGAGACCTTCTGGTCCCTTGTAGTGGCTACACCTTTTATTTGCCATCACTCATCTTGTTCCTAACAAAATTCCCAAATTCCTAAAATCCAGCCCCCACAGCCAGGGCCCATCCCTCATGACCATGGCCATAGCCCAGGTTCACCTCCCCATTCCAGCTCTGACCCCCTGTTTCAAGCTCTTTCTACTTCCTTTCTTTCCTGGCCTGAAACAGGAAACTCTGCATCTCTGATGTGGGAATTCCTCCACTTCTAACCTTTGTGATCTTCTCCCAGAGAACAGTTGGAAATATTCCTCTTGTATTTATCAGATCATATGTCTTTGGGTTAAGAGTGGGGATGGCCACAAGAAGAATTTGCAGGGAAGCCACACAGAGGGAAAGAGAAAGGAAACATGGAAGCTGGGAGGTTAATACATGCCGATGTGGACTGAATGTGGCATCTGTATGTTTAACGGATCTCAGACCCTGACAAATGTGCTCTGATTAGTTAAAAAGTGACTGTTACTTTCCTGTAGGTGAATTGTTTGTCTTTATTGCCCAAGGTGTATGAATGAAATGATGTGTACGGTTAAGTTAGATTGATTTGTTGTTAATTCATTTGATTTCAACAATAAATTATAATACAAAGGGTAGCTCTGAGTCTCAAAATACCTATACAGTGGTTTCCTGGTAAATTGGCTTTAAAAAAGTCCAAGTCAGCTCCAAGTTCCACTCTTAATTCTCCATGTTATGCAACTCTTGTAACTTCAGCCTTCATGGTTCTTATTCTTCCAACCTGGAAGGCTGGGTGCTCACGATTTAGCAATATATACTCCAGCTGAGCAAGGTGATGCACACCTGTAATCCCAGCACGCACGAGGTTGAGAAGAGAGGACTGCCACAAGTTCAAGGCCAGCCTGACCTACACAGAAAGTTCAAGGTCAGGCTGAACTACACAGAAAGTTCAAGGTCAGGCTGAACTACATAGCAAGATCCTGTCTCAAAAAATGAATGAGAGAGAGAGGGAGAGAAGGAAGGAAAGAAGGAAGGGAGGAAGGAAGGGAGAGAGAGAGAGAAGGAAAGAAGGAAGGAAGGAAAGGAGAGAGAGAGAAAGGCTTCAGTCTAACTCTAAATTCTGTATTTTTCTGTCTATAATAAAAATTATCTGAGTATCATTTTATTACTTTTTAATACTTTTTTTCATCCCCTTTCCCTCTCCAGGATCCCTCCTTCTGTCTCTTGATCCCCTCCCTTTTGCAAAACATCTATCTAAAGCCAACTTATAGCGATTAGTGAGTCTTATCTGTCTTGTAGAAAAGGCCTGTATAAATTCAGGAATTGAGTGACTTGGCCACCTCAAACTTTACTCTCACGTGCTCCAAAGGGGCCTCTTACACTGCTATCAATCTTTCCCGTCTCTCTCAGCCAGGCCTCTCTGCATCTGGTGTCACAGCACCAGATTTGTGAGTCTGACACCTCTCACCTGTGTCTTTCCTGGGACCACGCAGTGAAGAACAGCCGGGCTGCACCTCTTATCACAGAGCATTTCAAACCAAAGCTGTACCTGCGCCCATCCCGTTAGCCATGCATTAATTTCTTAATTGGTTATTGAGAGGGAGTCCTAGTTTTTTTAAAAAAACAAAGTAATTTATTTTCAATTAAACGGAACTCTGTGTCCAAAAAGTTCAGAAAAATATTCATTAGATTTTTAATAGCAGTTATTTCTTGGGAGGCAAGAGAAAGGAATTAAGAAGTGATAAGTTATGAAATGGTTCATATCGTACTTTGCACATTTTCTATCATTTCAATAGTTTGTCATTGATGTATTCTAGTGTACTTTTTACTGAAAAAGTGAAAATGTATTGGTCAAAATAGAAAGGAACATTAAATGAATATGATGGAAAGCATGGCTCTGAAATTAGAAAGGTTTTTATTTTATTATTGCTGTCAAGTTTTCAAAAGGACTCCTTTTATTTGACAATCTCTAAAGCAAGTCTTTCAATTTACTTCCTCTTGGAGTCCTATTTCATAAATCACATTATAAACAATCCATTCTTTCCTTAGCTTTCCCGGGCTCAAAGATTTCCTGAATCTTACCAAAATGAATTGGACAATCTTGTGATGGTCTTATGTGACCACGTGATTTGGAAATACAAGGATGCACTTGAAGAAACAAAAAGAGCAAACCACAGTGCTGCCAGATTTCTTAAGGTACAGTTCTGTGAGACCACAGTTCTACAGTGTGTGCAAGATATTCAGAATGTTAATTGATTCACATCGCCACAGTAGGCGGCAAAATGAGCACAGTGCAGTGAATAACTTCATTTATCATCCTTCCTGCTTGAAATACTTTCTAATATCTTTTCTAACATGGAGTCTCATTGAAGAAGCTAAGGTTAGATAAAAGTACTGCTGCATATTTTTAAGGGAAAAAATGAAATGTTTGAAAAGATGCTGCATTGTGGCAATATTATTCTCTCCAGCATTTCTGCCCTTGAGGTGACAATTCTGGATCTGTGACAGGTGTGATAATGATACCCAATAGCCATTTGGGAAAAACACCTGGTAACTTCTCTCATTTGTTATATTGCCTCTAAGCTTTCTTTTCTATGATGAAAAGATAATGTACTGAACATACAAATGGAAAATTGTCAATTTAAGTGTCAAGCAGCTACTTTCTTAACTGGATCTATATGAAAGTTAGTCCTGTTTCTTTGGATTATAGGCAATCATATTGAATTGAGAAGAAAAAAATGCAAAATTTAGCAGATAATACACTTAGGAAGACAATAGTTTTCTTCTCTTCTTTCTCTTACCCAACCATTAGCTATTATAACTTTGATTAAACCACTTATTTTTTGTAGACACCACAACATACTGAGTGACTATGGTAATTTATAAATTAATGTTAATATCAAATTAATAATCCAAAAAGTAGATGGATGCTTAACCTGAATTGTCTTTGGTGAACTTCAACTCAACCTAAATTCTTTGTAAAGGTGCTAAAAAAACTCTTGTAAATTATACACTAAATTTGTTCTTATCATGAATTTATTTTTTTTTCTTCAGTGCTTTGCCTCTTGTGTTTTTCTTTTTCTTTGTTCCAGTAAAAGCAAAGGTTGGTCGGGGATAAAAGGTAAAATGGTAAAGGCAAAAAATTTCTCTGAGTTTTTCCCTTATTTTGGCACCTATAGGAATAAAATGTATTGCTATGCTGGTAGTTTATTTAAAGTGCTTAAAAGAGTAGAAGATTTGGAAAAAATTATACATAGTCCAGTTTGTAAGCAAAAGATGTTTAAAGAAACATCTGCGATATTCTTTTCTAAATTGCAAAGAAAAAAATGAATAAACAAGTCTTTCAAAAACAGAAAAGATCCCATATCTACTATCTTTGACTTAAATGTTCTGTACTTGTTGGAATGAATGAGTTTTCCTTGGCATTCATTGATGCAGAGATTGCTCCCTGTGGTGCATAAACTAATATCTCACATAAAGGCAAACAAAAAGCTGTCCAATATTAAAAATTAACTGGTACCACCAGTTTGGTGCACTCCTAAATAAAAAACACAGATTGACAACAGATAAACAAATAGAGTCAACATGTGTAGATCACATGGATCTCAAATTGAAACGATCACACATATATGGAGTTTATGAATGGAAGGCTTAGTTCAGTATATTCTACAACATAAAAGTGCATTACACACAATTATA
The DNA here is from genome assembly GCF_053883595.1 of Heterocephalus glaber. Classification (NCBI taxonomy): domain Eukaryota; kingdom Metazoa; phylum Chordata; class Mammalia; order Rodentia; family Bathyergidae; genus Heterocephalus; species Heterocephalus glaber. Next base: position 594,618 of record NW_028258153.1, read on the forward strand.
TTTAATTTGTAGTTGTAATGGCATTTATTAACACAGAATACCAAAAAGAAACTTCTTAGAAGGTTTATTAAATAAATCATTTGAATTATATGAGAAAAAACAAAAAGGGAGAGAAAGTAATTTTTGAAAGTTAAATGCTATCATTTGGCACAGTTTTAAGGAAATGATATATTTTGAGCTTTTAACAGTTCAACATTGCCCAGTCCCAGTGTTGAGATAAATTTCTTGTATTCTCAGCAGTCTGAAAATATTTGCTCACATAAACTGAATATGACTTTTACCTCTTTGATTATTTAATTGTATATTAGTACTTAAATACTGTGAATCAATCTTCATGGGAATTTAACAATTAAAATAATGTTACAATGTGGTAGTTTTACCAAGAATGTTTTCCAAGAATCAAGAGAACAGAATATCTAGAAACCAGTGTGTGGACATATAAAAAATATCCTGAGTTAATTAGGACCTTTCCTCACTCTGCATCATGAGGAAGTAATATTTTCACAGCAGATATGCCAAAAACCTTGTACATTTTTGTTTTTGCTGTTCTGTCCTTGAAGTAGATAGGGTTTGAATGGCTCCTTCACAACCTATGAGCCTTTTGTAATTTTTTTTTGCTACCAAACTGGGTAACAACTCTTACCTGAGCACACCTGTTTAGACACTTCTCTTATAAGGCAAAATACCAAGCTGGTAGCAAACACAGGTTCATTCTGATTTTTATTTTCCTCCTCACATACACATAGCCTTTTCCCCACTCACCATACAACCCCCTGCTTTCTTTCAACTAGCTCTTGAAAAACACTTGGAAATAATCAAAGATGAGATATGAACTTGGTGTCTTAGTAAGTATGTTTGAAAAAAATATGTGTGCAAAAAAGATGCACCAATGAGTCTCTGGAAAGGGAGATGTCTTCATATCTGCTCTATTAGGCTTAAATAGTCTGTGCTTTGGGAATAAATGACTGTTTTCCATTGAGCTCATCTTCACAATAGTTGGTTTATAAGCTAATGCCTAATACGGAGACAAAGGAAAAGTGTCCAGGGGGAAATGGTAGAACCAATGGCTTTGTAAAATAAAGGACAGGACAAGGGCATTCCTGTGGATCCTTTTTGCAATCTAGAGTTCTATAATTCAGCCCTGAACCAATTATAGAATAAATTCTTCCTTGATCTCACTCTTGGTAAAATAAATATTTTTTCATTACAACAATACCTTTTTTAATGTAACTTATAATATTTGGCTTTTAGCTTATTAATCAAACTGACAAAAAGTTTAACAAAATATAAGTTATTCTGTAAATCAGGAGTCTGCAAACTTTTTGTGTAAATGGCCAAATATTAAATATTTTCTGTTTTGTCAGCCATACAATCTGTCACGACTACTCAACTCTGGTACTATAACCCAAAAACAACCATGGACATTTTACTGTAGAAATGTGTAAATGAATAACTATGGCTGCATTCCAAGAAAACACCTTGTATAAAACAGGTGGTAGGCTGCTTTGGCCCTAGGGCCATCATTTGCCAAAACCTGCTATAATTTACTTTCAGTTCATATAAAAAGTTAATATAAATAATGCAAAAACTAAAGCAAAAAGCCCTCTTCCCAGGCCTCAGCCATGGGCAGGAGAGTTACTGCACCAGAGGTCAAGGAGATGCTAGTGTGAAACAGCCCCAGGACCAATCACACAATTGGAGAAGCTGGACCTGTAGTAGGACTTGTACCGGAGGAAGCCTGACTCCGATGATCTTGCATCATAGGAATAACCCCCTTTCTCCCTCCCTGTCCCTTGTGAAGAGGATGACAAGCTTCTACATAGAGGCTTTTTTCTAATTCAGGAAACTCCAAGTTGGCTTCTTTACTCCCCAGTGTAGCCTTCTCCCTATCATCCCTATTCATGGAAGCTGGAGATGAGACCTCTTCAAGAGCTCAGAGGTCTGATCTGCAGAGCAGCCACAGTAGCCCCTAGGATGTAGGTATGGCCTTTGCCACACCTCCCCTGGACTGGTTCAACGACAGGACTCACCAGCCTTTCTTCCATGGAGTCAAAGGGCCCTTCCATTTTCGCCAAAGATTTCCCAGGCCCCCATTTCTCCTTCTCTTTCTTGAGAAGTTTCTAGGGCTCAGGGATGTCCTGGGTGATCTTCCCCTTCCTGCAGGATGAGACTAGGACCCCTTCTTAGCAGGAAGGAGACAGCAGAGTTTTCCCAGAGAGGGCTCCAGGCTGTGGATATTCCAAGGGTGGCCAGGTTGGGACATCCACCTACAGATGCAGAGCCTGGGAGGATGAACACACGCGCCAGAATCCAGCAACACACAGAAGGCACAAGTGTTCAGCCCTCGCTCGCTTATTCCTCCCCATCTTTCTTTTGAGGCAATGAATGTGCCATGGTCTCTACCTCTCTCACTCTCCTCTTGGGACGTAAGAGGAAACATGTCCCTACTGAATAGAAAGAACTAAAATTTACAGTAAAAGTGAAAATATAGATGAAGCAATATAGTTATACAATAATGAATAGATACACTACCACACTTGAAAGTAAAATAACAGAAATGACTTAAATAAAAGAGCCTTGCTAGAGAAAATAGCCCTTGCTTTTACAGGGGTATATTCCAGTGGGAGAATTGTCCACTTATACTACCTATAGCAAGATTTTATGTCTAGGCCTTTCTGAGAGAAGAGAATTCAGAGTAAAATTGAGAAGAGAAACAAGAAATGCAAAACCATTGCAATGCACTATCTTAACTCTTTGGACAAGCGAAAGGTGCACTGCACACCATGTGGTTCAGCACAGGCATGTTTCCAAGTAGAGTGTGTGCTTCCACCCCTGAGGAGGAATGGAATAAAACTTGCACACCTGCCAAGGATTTAGCTCAATGGCACCACGCCTTCCTTACAAGCGCAGGATCCTGAGTTCAATCCCCAGTACCAAAAAAAACAACTTGCATACCAAGTGGTAAATCCATATGGCAGTCTGTGGTGGTGCCTTCCCAAGATATTTTATGAGTAGATATGGTCAGTACCTCCTAATTCACTCCGTGCCAGTGCACTCTTGACTACTACAGCCTGATTACAGGTAAGACAGCCATTGGTGTTTTGGAGAGAGTGCAGGTGTTCCTCCAAACCTACCTACTGATAAGACTGTCCTTGCCCCAATAAAGACGATCTGACAGCAGAATAAGGAAGACAGTGGGCAACTCTCTAATATAAATCTCAGGCTTTCCTCCCTTCCCTTCATTCTTCAAATTTAAACATCCTTGGGTGAAAAAGAGAATAGCTACCCTCTTAAAGGGCCCAGTGAAATTAAAGAGGCCTTCCAGACCCATCCCTACCTCCCAACCCTTCCCAGTGCTGCATAGCAGTCTCCACTCAAGCAACTGTGGAGTCAAATTACTAAAAAGTCAGTAATAAACAAGTAATATCCAAAAACATAAGAGACCGACAACTAAAATTTATACTTTTCCGTATGAAAAGTCATTTCACTGAAAAATTCCAAGTGATGTTTCATACAAGTGACAAGTACAAGTTTGCAACTTTCTGATTTGTATACTCTGCCTAGTATTTTAATGACTTGCCATTTGTGGATGAGTGTTTAAACATATTTTAGAGATTTTTCTTAAGACACCTGTACAATACATTTAGCTAAATGTATTAATTTTCTTCAATACATGTAATTATTTTTTTTAATCTTCAATGATTCCCCAAGTACAAATGTTTGGACTTAGAATTTTATCCTTTTCAGCGCTGCTTTACATTCATGGACCGAGGATTTGTGTTTAGGACAGTTAACAATTACATCAGCATGTTTTCCTCCGGGGATCTGAAGGTAAGAACCACAGGGATGGGTGATTATTTGCTAAATTCTGCATTATAAATAAATAAACTGGTCTCTTTATATCTGCCTGAACATTAACCTATCCATTTTCTGTGTCAAAAAATAAGATCTAAACCAAGGAGACACACCCTTTTAAGTGTTCCATCTACTGAGCAAATGCCAAGCCCTTCCTTAATGGAGGTAAAGGAGTGGATGAGAGTGTTTGCACTTCATTTCTATTTTCCACTGGTGGAAAAGAAGTGGCTCACTTCAGCTGCAATTCCTATATTCTAGTTTATGCTGTGCTGTCTTAGATTTAGCACTGAAAGTCCTATTTCCTTGGAAACCCTCAAGTTCTTGGCAAAATGGGCCACCCATTTGGATTGATCACCCTGCTCAAATAGAGGTGTATGTCAGAGAGACAGTGAAGGAACTCTAGAGCAGTGGTTCTCCCAGTGTGGTTCCTAAACCAATGAGGTAGCATCATAGGGGTGCAGAAAACTGTCTTAATGAAACTTTCAGGTGATTCTCAGCCATTCTCAAGTTGAAATCCACCAAGATATGGTATAGCATGTAGTGGAGAAAATGGAGACTAGAAATAGGCAGATCAAGAAAGTTGTGTCACTTAGAATTCTGTGGGCTGGAAGCAACAGAATCTGACTCAAACTTGAGTAAAAGGGATTTTATGGAAGAATACTGGGAGTAAATAGTGTTGAAGAAAGAGATGGAGAATCAGGCTTTGAAAGGAGAAGGGGCCAGGGCACTTAGAGAGTACAGGAATGATCACAAACAAGGGACCATTAAGCCAGGGTGATGCTCCTGCCACTACTGCTACATAATTAATCAACTGGAGCGATTTTCTTGATCTGTATAATCTGCTTCAGGTTGAAATTCCATAGAGGAGACAGGGTATCAGTCTGCTTTGGGTCACACAACTGCCTTTTAAGGAAGAAAGACAGGGCCCCTGAATTAATAATTCTCCACTAACATTTACCCATTGAAAAGAACAGAATTCCCCAAGGGTAAATTATCTAGGATGGGAAAGAACAACAGATATAAAAAGGCCAAAAGTAAATATGTAAAGGTAATCCTAAACTCCTCAGATCATGCTTAAGAGCTCTGGAGTGGAGAATTATGTTTGATCAGGGAAGTTACATGGTTATATGTCATTTGGTTTTGGAAATTCAGTTCTCTAAGTATTTTTTGGAAGAATCTTTCCTATTTGCGCTCCTATTATGCATGTTATTTGCAGACTATCCATTTAGATATAATTGCAGTAGACCTAAATTATACATTTTTCCAAAGACCAAACAGAATGTCCTCAGTGAAGGATAATTCACATATATAATTTAATTATACTTCTACTGACTTTACTGTAAAAAAATTAAGGTCAAATACTTTCCTTATTTGAAGTGGCAAGATTTTAAAATATTGACTAATGTTGCCACAAAACATAATTCTAAAACATCTAAGTATATGGGGAATCTTTTACTTTGTGTGGTACTATTGGCGGATATAGTAATGATAATCTGAGTCTTACAGAATGATTATTTAATGTGCATGGGAGTAAAACTAGAGCAGTTATGATTGTGCTAACTGTTCCTACTGATATAATTCTTCTCAATGCATGTGTTACAGTCCTCATAGACCCTGTCTAGGCTTTATTACTTCCACAACTAGACCTTATTGAAAAGGCAGGCCTTTTTGTAAGGCAGCGAAGAAAAACCCATTAAATAACATGTGCTGAGAACAAGAGACATACAGAGTTTCAGTCTAATTTGGATGATCTGACCGACGTCTTAACTATAGTCTTGCGTTCTGCTTGTGAAGTTGTTTTATGATTCCAGTTAGGTTTTGAGAGAGCTCTGCACATGTGGTACACCAAGGTTTTTCTCACAATTGCCATGTTATGACATACGCTGAAAGAAGCCAGAAACAGGAATCGGGATCTTATCTCACATGGAAGCCAAATGTCGGTTACAAATGGGGTCATTTCTTGAGGAGAAGACAGAGCCTGTTTTGGAAGGCACAGGATCTTTTAAATGTAACAATGGCTTTGTGGTTGCACAAAAGTAATTACTTCTTTTAGAGATGAGGTTCAAGTGCAGATCTTTGTTTGTCTTTATTATCTTTCTTGATGTATAAATAATAGTCATTCAGTTTGCCTCTTTTTCAGACCTTATGCCAGTATAAATTTGATTTTCTTCAAGAAGTATGTCAACATGAGCACTTTATTCCATTGTGTCTCCCCATAAGATCCTCAAACATTCCAGGTAATAGTTCCTCATTTTTCTTAGCTCCTCTCAACTGAATACTCTTGGTTTATTTGCCTTTTGTTTTTTACCATTTTCCTGTTTCCTGAATAGAGCCAGGTAACCTGGAGATGTGGGAGAAGTTGTTGGCATGCGTTTGATGAATACAACTCTATATTTCTTAACTTTTGTCTTTCTCTCTTCATTAAAGAGAAAGCCAACAAAAGGAAACAAGGGAAAGGAAAAAATGATGAGAAATGGAAAAAATGGAAATAAAGTCTTTGTAAATAGGGAGGGGTGGAAGGCGTGAAGAGAGGGCGGGGAATGGGGAAATAATGAGAACCAAGATGCATTATACAAAGGTAAAATTCCCAATGAGAAATGTAATTGTGTTGTATACCTACAATGTACCAATAAAAGAATTTAATACAAAAAAAAGAGAAAGCCAACAAAATTTTAAACCAGATTATAGTACATCAAAGAATTTTAACCTAGAGGCTGCTGTCTTTCACCTCACTAGCTCCAAAAGATAACTTTCCATAGACTGAGATATAAAAATTACAGGGAGAAAAAGTTACAGCTTTGAGTATAATTTCATTTAGGATTATCCCTCGATGTGTGTCATTTTGTTAAAACAAAGTTACTCTTAATGGATTGTACAAGGAAAACCTGTATATTATGAGGAAAGGAGAGAGGGAAGGAGGGGAGGGGGATGACAGGGGAGGGGAGGGAAGGAGAGGGGAGGGAAACAACATTATAAATATCTGACATTCCTAAGCCAAAGAGAGGAAGACATTGTATGTGGAGGTGAGAATGGAACTTCATATTTTGTTTCTATACTTATTAGGGCATCAATAGTCTACATGTTATTTTCATTTATTGCTTTTGTAAATTAAAAAATTTTATATGTGTATGTATATAACATATGGGATGAGTATAACATATAATCTACGTAAAAACAAGAAAATCATGATAGAGGATGAGCATGACTCATTTAGACATCAGAAACTAATCAAACATCAAGAGGCAGAGAAAATACTTAAATGACTTAGTAACTTGAAATGCTTCTAGACAATGATGAGTAAACTGTTCAGAAGGTGTGATTTTAATATTCATGAACTGGAAACTAGGATAATGAAAAACCCTCCTTGTAACTACTATAGCTTACAATAATATTTTAGAAGGAAAATTATATTATCAAACCTATAAACATTTTGGCACTTTAATCTGAAATATAATCTATGGATATTGTCCCATTATTTTCTAATGTATGAAGCACAGAAAAAGAGACTGACGTGATATATTGCACTGTAACATCTTTAGGCTTTTGTTTGTTCTGATTTGAATTTGTTTTTTAAATTAGTGTAAAGTCATTATTGGTTAGCTAAGCTGGTTAAAATATTCAAAAGGTCAAACCCTTATTTGGTCATTTTGCTTCCAGTAGCTATCGATCAATAGCTCAGAAAAAGGCCTGATGAGTCTTTTTGTATGTTGAATACCATAAACACGGAGTATAAAAATATGTTTCACAGCAGGCATATTTTTGTTAGAAAAAATATGCGCTCATATACAGGGCTAAGAATTAAAATAATTCTCTTCATGATGTTCTTTCTTAAGGAAGCAACCAACCTAAGGTATTCTGGAAAAATGGCAATATTAAGAGATTCACTTATAATTTTTAAAATATATTTTAATTTTCTAGTACAAATTATACATAGTTAATGAATATATGTGTATATCTGAGAATATGTGTATCTAATCATTTTGTTTATATTAAATCTAGATCCTTTGACCCCTTCAGAATCAATTCAAGAGTTACATGCCACAGGTAAGCAACTTATATTACTTACCTAAGCACCAATAAACATCATATAATGATATTGATGAGTATAGATATTACAAATTAGCAGCTTTCATGTGCTAGTAAATAGCCACATCTGTAATATATAATCAAGATCTTCAAAAAGTTGACTGAACCTTTCTTTTACCACAGATAATTTAATGATTCCCTGACTTCAATTATTTCATATTTTACTCTCAAAAGATTGAATTTTTTAAGTTCTCAAAACATCTGAAATTTCCTTAGTTTATGCCAAAAATAAAATTCCCATATATAAAATATGTACTTATTCAGTATAACTACTGGGGGTTGTTGAATCCATATCCTCATATGTCCTGTATAAGTACTCAGCCACTGAACTACACCTCCACTCTTCCATTAACTTTATTTTTAGACAGGGTCATGCTAAGTTGCCCAGACTGGCCTCAAACATGGGATCCCACTGCCTACTGCCAGGAATTTGTGATTAGAGGCATACACCACCACGTCTCGTCTTTATAACCAGCTTTATATGATATTATACAGTATATTAACTGTAGCAACCGTGCTATACATTTGATCTCCAGAATGTATTCATCTTATAATTGAAAGTTTGTACCCTTTAACCAAAATTTCCCAGTTTAATTAATTCCCTAGCCCCTGAAAATTGCTTTTATACTCTGAGCTTCTATGAATTTACCTTTTTTAAGTTTCTACACACATATACATATGTATATCTTGCAGTAGTTTTATTTCGGCTTCTTTCCATTAGCATTAATGTCCCCTAATTTCGCTCATGTTGTTCCAAATGGCAGAATCTTCCTTCTTTTACTAAGAATGAATAGTACTATATTTTACTTTCTTTGTTTAAAATTAATTTTATTGGTACATTTTAGGTAAACAATATAATGACATTCATCATTGGAAATTTGCACCTTTACATAATCTCTCTTGGTTCTTATTTTTTCCCCATTCCCCTGACCTCCCTTCAACCCCTCCACCCCTCCCTATTTACAAAGACTTTGTTTCCATTTTTTCATTTTCTCATATTAATTCCATTCCCTTCTTTCCTTTCCCCTACCCCTCCCACTTCCCCTTCCCCTTTGCCCATTTACTTCTTATTTCACATTATCTCTTATACCTTTTAGTCCTTATTTACACTGTCAGTTTCTCACACCACAGAAACTATTCAGTATTTACACATGTGTGTCCTATTTATTTCAATGAAGAGTTCATCCATTTAACTATAAATGTCTCTAAGGTCTCATTCTTTATAGCTGAGTAGTACTCCATTTTATTTAAAAAACCACATTTTCTTTATCAAGTCTCCAGTTGATGGGGAATTGGGCTGCTTTCAAGCTTTAGCTATTACAAATTGTGCTGCTATGAACATGGGTGCACATATATCACTATAATATGATTCTTTTAATTTTGGGGGGAAGATACCCAGCAGGGGAATAGCTGAATCAAATGGGATTTTCAGTCCTAGTTCTTTGAGGTATCTCCATTCTGATTTCCATAGTAGTTGCACCAGTCTACACTCCCACCAGCAGTGGAGCAGGGTTCCTCTTTCCCCCCAGCCCTGCCAGCATTTGTTGTTGGTTGATTTCATGATACTAGCCATTCTTTCTGGAGTGAGGTAGAATCTCAACATTGTTTTCATTTGCATCTCTCAAATGACCAGTAATTTTGAATATTTTTTCATATGTTTATTTGCTATTTCTACTTCTTTGTCTGAGAAATGTCTGTTCATTTCGTATGCCCATTTTTGGATTGGGTCTTTAAATTTGGGAGGTCTGATTTTTTTTAAGTTCTTTATAGATTCAAGATAGTAGACCTTTGTCTGAGGACTAGCAGGAGAAAATTTTTTCCCACATTGTGGGTTGTCTCTTCACACTTTTGGTGGTTTCTCTTGCTGTGCAGAAGCTTTTTAGTAAGAAGAAATTCCACTTGTTGATTGTTTGTGCTAGTTGACAGGCAACTGAGGTTTTGTTCAGAAAATCTTTTCCTACACCAATGTCTTCAAGAGTTCTACCTAACCTCTGTTCGAGCTGGTTCAGCGTTTCTGTTTTAATATTTACATCTTTAATCCATTTTTATTTTAGTTTAGTGCATGGTGAGAGAAATAGGTCTAGATTTAATCTTTGGCAAGTTGAAATCCAATTTTTCCAGCACCATTTATTAAAGAGGCTATCTTTCCTCCAGTGAGGGTGTTTGGCTCCTTTGTCGAAGATGAGATGGCTGAGTGTGTCTGGAGTTATTTCTGCATCTTCTAATCTGTTCCACTGGTCCTCAGGTCTGTTTTTTGCCAGCATCATGCTTTTTTTTATCACAGTAGCTTTGTAGTATAGTTTCAAGTTGGGAGCTGTGATACCCCCTGCCATGTCTCTGTTACCTACAATTGCTTTTGCTATTCTAGGTCTCTTCTTGTTCCAAATGAATTTTTGGATTGTTTTTTCAAGGTCCATGAAGTATGCTGCTGGGATCTCAATTGGAATTGCATTAAACCTATATAGCAGTTTTGGAAGTATGGCCATTTTCACTGTATTAATCCTTCCTACCCAGGAGCAGGGGATGTCTGTCCATTTTCTGATATCATCTTCAATCTCTCTTTTCAGAGTGCCATAGTTTTCAGAGAAGAGGTCTTTGATCTCTTTCATTAGGTTGATTCCTAGGTATTTCAATTTTTGGGATGCTATTGTGAAAGGAATTATTTGCCCTATTTCTCTCTCAGTAAGTCTGTCATTTGTGTAGAGGAAAGCTGTTGATTTTTGTGTGTTGACCTTGTAACCAGCTACTTGACTGAATTTGGTTAAGTCTAGAAGACTTTAGGTGGAATTCTTGGGGTCTTCTATATAGAGTATCATGTCATCTGCAAATAATGACAATTTGACTTCTTCATTTCCTATTTTTATTCCTTTTATTTCTTTCTCTTGTCTAATTGCCATGGCTAATGTTTCCAGAACTATATTGAACAAGAGTGGTGATAGTGGACATCCTGGTCTTGTTCCTGATTTTAATGTGAAAGATTTCAGTTTTTGACCATTTAGTATGATATTGGCTGTTGGTTTTTCATAGATGGCTTCTGTTAGTTTGAGGTAGAGACCATCTATTCCAATTTTTTGTAGGGTTTTTATCATAAATGCATGTTGGATTTTGTCAAATGCTTTTTCTGCATCTATGGAGACAATCATATGGTTTTTGTCCTTGGCTCTATTGCTATAGTGTATTACATTGATTGATTTGCTTATGTTGAACCATCCCTGCATCCCTGGGATGAATCCCACTTGGTCAGGGTGTATGAGCTTCTTGATGATCTTCTGAATTCTACTTGCCAGTATCTTATTAAGGATGTTTGCATCTATGGTGATTATTGAGATTGGCCTATAGTTCTCTTTTTTGGTTGGGTCTTTCTCTGCTTTGGGGATCAAGGTGATGCTTGCTTCCAGGAATGAATTTGGGAGTATTGCTTCCCTTTCAATTTCATTGAAGAGTTTAAACAGTAGTGGCAGCAGTTCCTCTCTAAATGTCTTGTAGAATTCAGCAGTGAAGC